>NW_026779829.1:15000-69137 GCF_030144855.1 Hypanus sabinus
CCCACGAGGATTGGTGTGTGTGGAGCCACTTAAAAGGGACGTGGAGGGGTGGGTCAGTGGGTGATTGGGGGTGTGTGGAAGGGTGGGTCAGTGGGTGATTGGGGGTGTGTGGAAGGGTGGGTCAGTGGACGATTGGGGGTGTGGTGGGGTGGGTCAGTGGGTGATTGGGGGTGTGGAGGGGTGGGTCAGTGGGTGGTTAAGGGTGTGGAGGGGAGGGTCAGTGGGTGATTGGGGGGTGTGGAGGGGTGGGTCAGTGGGGGATTGGGGGTGTGTGGAAGGGTGGGTCAGTGGGTGATTGGGGGTGTGGAGGGGTGGGTCAGTGGGTGGTTAAGGGTGTGGAGGGGAGGGTCAGTGGGTGATTGGGGGTGTGGAGGGTGGGTCAGTGGGTGATTGGGGGTGTGGAGGGGTGGGTCACTGGGTGATTGGGGGTGTGGAGGGGTGGGTCAGTGGGTGATCGGGGGTGTGGAGGGGTGGGTCAGTGGGTGATTGGGGGTGTGGAGGGGTGGGTCAGTGGGTGATTGGGGGTGTGGAGGGGTGGGTCAGTGGGTGATTGGGCGTGTGTGGAGGGGTGGGTCAGTGGGTGATGGGGTGTGGGGATGGGTCAGTGTGTGGTTGGGGGTGTGGAAGGGTGGGTTAGTGGATGATCGGGGGTGTGGAGGGGTGGGTCACTGGGTGATTGGGGGTGTGGAGGGGTGGGTCAGTGGGTGATCGGGGGTGTGGAGGGGTGGGTCAGTGGGTGATTGGGGGTGTGGAGGGGTGGGTCAGTGGGTGATTGGGGGTGTGGAGGGGTGGGTCAGTGGGTGATGGGGTGTGGAGGGGTGGGTCAGTTGCTGATTGGGCGTGTGTGGAGGGGTGGGTCAGTGGGTGATGGGGTGTGGGGATGGGTCAGTGTGTGGTTGGGGGTGTGGAGGGGTGGGTCAGTGGGTGATGGGGTGTGGGGATGGGTCAGTATGTGGTTGGGGGTGTGGAGGGGTGGGTCAGTGGGTGATTGGGGGTGTGGAGGGGTGGGTCAGTGGGTGATCGGGGGTGTGGAGGGGTGGGTCAGTGGGTGATTGGGGGTGTGCAGGGGTGGGTCAGTGGGTGATCGGGGGTGTGGAGGGGTGGGTCAGTGAGTGATCGGGGGTGTGGAGGGGTGGGTCAGTGGGTGGTTGGGGGTGAGGAGGGGTGGGTCTGGGTGATTGGGGGTGTGTGGAGGGGTGGGTCAGTGGGTGATTGGGGGTGCAGAGGGGTGGGTCAGTGGGTGATCGGGGGTGTGGAGGGGTGGGTCAGTGGGTGGTTGGGGGTGTGGAGGGGTGGGTCAGTGAGTGATTGGGGGTGCAGAGGGGTGGGTCAGTGGGTGATCGGGGGTGTGGAGGGGTGGGTCAGTGGGTGGTTGGGGGTGTGGAACGGTGGGTCAGTGGGTGATTCGGGGTGTGGGGGGTGGGTCAGTGGGTGATTGGGTGTGTGGAGGGGTGGGTCAGTGAGTGGTTGGGGGTGTGGAGGGGTGGGTCAGTGAGTGGTTGGGGGTGTGGAGGGGTTGGTCAGTGGCTGATTGGGGGTGTGGAGGGGTGGGTCAGTGGCTGATTGGGGGTGTGGAGGGGTGGGTCAGTGGGTGATTGTGGGGTGTGGAGGGGTGGGTCAGTGGATGATTGGGGGTGTGGAGGGGTGGGTCAGTGAGTGGTTGGGGGTGTGGGGGGTGGGTCAGTGAGTGATTGGGGGTGTGGAGGGGTGGGTCAGTGGGTGATTGGGGGTGTGGAGGGGTGGGTCAGTGAGTGGTTGGGGGTGTGGAGGGGTGGGTCAGTGGGTGATTGGGGGTGTGGAGGGGTGGGTCAGTGAGTGGTTGGGGGTGTGGAGGGGTGGGTCAGTGGGTGATTGGGGGTGTGGAGGGGTGGGTCAGTGGGTGATTGTGGGGTGTGGAGGGGTGGGTCAGTGGGTGATTGGGGGTGTGGAGGGGTGGGTCAGTGGGTGGTTGGGTGTGTGGAGGGGTGGGTCAGTGGGTGATTGGGGGTGTGGCGGGGTGGGTCAGTGGGTGATTGGGGGTGTGGAGGGGTGGGTCAGTGAGTGGTTGGGGGTGTGGAGGGGTGGGTCAGTGGGTGATTGGGGGTGTGGAGGGGTGGGTCAGTGGGTGATTGAGGGTGTGTGGAGGGGTGGGTCAGTGGGTGATTGGGTGTGTGGAGGGGTGGGTCAGTGGGTAATTGGGGGTGTGGAGGGGTGGGTCAGTGGGTGATTGGGGGTGTGGAGGGGTGGGTCAGTGGGTGATCGGGGGTGTGGAGGGGTGGGTCAGTGGGTGATTGGGGGTGTGGAGGGGTGGGTCAGTGGGTAATTGGGGGTGTGGAGGGGTGGGTCAGTGGGTGATTGGGGGTGTGGAGGGGTGGGTCAGTGGGTGATTGGGGGGTGTGGAGGGGTGGGTCAGTGGGAGATTGGGGGTGTGGAGGGGTGGGTCAGTGGGTGATCGGGGGTGTGGAGGGGTGGGTCAGTGGGTGATCGGGGGTGTGGAGGGGTGGGTCAGTGGGTGATTGGGGGTGTGGAGGGGTGGGTCAGTGGGTGGAGGTGTTGATCGGCCTCACTGCTTGGGGGAAAGTCACTGTTTTTGAGTCTGGTGGTCCTGGTGTTGATGCTACGTAGCCTCCTCCCCGACGGGAGTGGGACGAACAGTCCGCGAGCAGGGTGGGTGGGGTCCTTCGCGATGGTACCGGCCCCTTTCTGCATGCATCCTTGACGGTGAGAAGGCTGGTGCAGGGGATGAGTTGGGCGTCTTGACTCCCGTCGGCTGCGGGGCAGTATTGCGGTTTGTCAGGGTGCTGTCCGCTGTGTACCTGTAGAATGACAGTGTGTGGGCGTGGGGTAGGGGCGAAGTTTTACACATGAAGACGCAGGATGCTTAAGCATTGGTCACAGTAAATGTCAGGATCCGCCCCCCCCCCCCCCGCGCCCCCCAGAGCTTTGACATACAGAGAATTATCCAGCGTGCTCTTGCTCAAACATCCTTGTATGTACTTACCACCAAGAGTGAGGGACATCAGTCACACTGTTTCATCACACAGGTCAGAGTTCAATTCTGGCGCCAACTGTGAGGGAGTTTGCCCCTTCTCCCTGCTACCCCGCGGGTTTCTCCCCACAGTCCGAGAACCGTTTGGTTTAGTTGGTTTATTTGGCAAGTTGCCCTGTGACCAGACTCAGGTTTTATCGTTGGGCTGCCGGGCCTGTTCCACGCCGTCTCTCTGCAATGAAATCCCGGGAACCGCTATTCGGCGGTCTCTCCTCAGCGCTAGTTCAGATTGCGAGGCGAGGCCGCCTCCTGCGGAAGGGGTCCGGGGTCTCCGCAGGCCTGTGGAATGGTCTCCGGGGTGGGGGAGGGGGGAGCGTACCGTCTGACGGAACTGTGCTTCTCTCTCTCTCTCCCCGTCCAGCCAGGTGACCTCGGTGGTGGCCGGGATCGTCGGGGCTCTGCTCTTCATGCTGCTCGTCGTCCTGCTGATCGTCTGGTGGAAACGCAAGGTCTACCTGAAGCAGAAGCACAAGATGATGAGACTCCTGGAGCAGAACAAGGTGAGCCCGGGGCAGGCTCGGCACCTTCCGACTGCCATTCCTCTGGGTCCACGCGGAAGTCGTACCCTCGTTGGCCGCTTCACTCGGTACCTCCCGTACCTCATACAGCGGCCCCTGACCGTGTATTTGCGATCTTCTGCTGATGTGTCCCACCCGCGTCCGCGCACCCCTCGTTGTGACGTGTGGTTGTTAGAGTTACTGCTCTGCGCCCAAAGAACCCGGGTGCCCGGGCACACAGCCGGCGGCCGGCTCCCTGCTTTCGGTCTCCCGCGTACTCCCACGGCACGCCAGGTGGCGGCACTGGCCGCGGGAGTCCGGCAACCCGAGGGCGGCTCGCGTATCGAGAAGCGGCCGGTCGCGAGGCCCCTCTCCCGCAAGTCAGCTCCAGATTAGGGTCCTGAACAGAACCTTGGAAAGGGACTTCGAAGATAGAAATGGTGCTGATTCCCAGAGGAGTCCTCCTCGTCGCGCGGGCGTGGCAGAGTGCGTCAGGGAGGGACGCCCGCCCGCCAAGCGACGCCACTGTTCAGACGGAGTGAGTCCGCAGCTCGCTCACCCTAAACCAGTCGCTCTTCGGACCGCGGGAGGAAACCCACGCGATCACGGGGAGAACATACGGACAGCGGCAGGGATTGAATCCAATCGCTGTTACTCTATCCGTGTTGCCCACTGTTTGCCTCAGCCATTCACATTACCTCAGTCCATGGGGAGGGAGCGTAATGGGTCCGGGTGTGGGGAGATGCGACGAGATGGAGTAACGGCTTGGAGTGGACTAGACGGGCTGCAGTGCTCTGTGACTCAGAAACACAATACAGGCCCTTCAGCCCTCAAAGCTTTGCGGAGCATGTCCCCACCTTAGAAATTACTAGGCAAACCCACAGCCCTCTGTTTTACTAAGCTCCGTGTACCTGTCCAGGAGTCTCTTAAAAGACCCTATCGTATCCTCCTCCACCACCGTCGCCGGCAGCCCATTCCACACACTCACCACTCTCTGAGTAAAAAACTTACCCCCGACATCTCCTCTGTACCAACTCCCCAGCACCTTAAACCTGTGTCCTCTTGTGGCAACCATTTCAGCCCTGAGGGAAAAGCCTCTGTCTATCCACACGATCAATGCCTCTCATCATCCTGTACACCTCTATCAGGTCACCTCTCATCCTCCGTCACTCCGAGGAGAAAAGGCCGAGTTCACTCAATCTGTTCTTATAAGGGATGCTCCCCAATCCAGGCAACATCCTTGTAAATCTCCTCTGCACCCTTTCTATGGCTTCCACGTCCTTCCTGTAGTGAGGCGACCGGAACTGAGCACAGTACTCCAAGTGGGGTCTGACCAGGGTCCTATATAGCTATGACATTACCTCTTGGCTCCTAAATTCAATTCCACGATTGATGGCCAGCACACCATAAGCCAGAGTCAACCCGTCAAGCTTCTCAACCACTGTACGGCTTCTTGATTCAGTGGCAAAGCAAAGCAGCTACCGTACTAACCTCTCCTCCAGTCATGACCCCCTTCTCTGCCTGGCGAGCCGGCGAGTCCTCATTCAACAGGCCCTGCGCCTGGCGAGTCCTCGCTCGATGGGCCCCGCGCCTGGCGAGTCCTCGCTCGATGGGCCCCGCGCCTGGCGAGTCCTCGCTCGATGGGCCCCGCGCCTGTCGAGTCCTCGCTCGATGGGCCCCGCGCCTGTCGAGTCCTCGCTCGATGGGCCCCGCGCCTGGCGAGTCCTCGCTCGATGGGCCCCGCGCCTGGCGAGTCCTCGCTCGATGGGCCCCGCGCCTGGCGAGTCCTCGCTCGATGGGCCCCGCGCCTGGCGAGTCCTCGCTCGATGGGCCCCGCGCCTGGCGAGTCCTCGCTCGATGGGCCCCGCGCCTGGCGAGTCCTCGCTCGATGGGCCCCGCGCCTGGCGAGTCCTCGCTCGATGGGCCCCGCGCCTGGCGAGTCCTCGCTCGATGGGCCCCGCGCCTGGCGAGTCCTCGCTCGATGGGCCCCGCGCCTGGCGAGTCCTCGCTCGATGGGCCCCGCGCCTGGCGAGTCCTCGCTCGATGGGCCCCGCGCCTGGTGTGTGAAGGGATAATTGATTTTGTTTGTGGCGTCCTGTCTGTCCCCAGCTCGTCGAGCCGGTGAGTCCGAGCGGTGTTGTTCCGAATCAGGCGCAGATCCGAATCCTGAAGGAGACGGAGATGAAGAAAGTAAAAGTCCTGGGATCCGGTGCCTTCGGAACTGTTTATAAGGTAAAGAAACGAGGCTGATGCCGCCCTCCAGCGGGGAGTACACCCCATCAGGCGATTAGATTGCGGGTGGTGGTGGGGTAAAATTCATAGAGGCAAGGTAATGTTGTGGGCAGTTGTAGAAGGTTCTTGGTTACAGAATGCAGAGCTGGCTGAGCCACAACCCAGAAAAGTGTGAAAGTTCAGATTTGAAGTCCGGGTTCAGCGTTCCTGGCAGTCGGGAGAAACAGAGGGACGCAGATCTCTCAGAGTTGCCGAGAAAGTTGTTTTTTTTTTTCTTTTTAGTTTTTTTATCCATTTTACAAATTAAAAAACCCCAAATCACAATGAGGAACATTAATACAGTGCAAAATTAAGCATACAATGACAATATGATACAAAGAAAGAGAATTTTTAAAAAAAGCACTAAATTGAAGACAAGTAAACTTAGTGTCCTCCCCAAGCCCCACAACACAAAAAAAAACTCCAGACCAACCACAACACAATATGGAGAATATAAATCAGGACAGTCAAACTCCCAGACTGTGAATACACTCAGCAACAGAGGATAGTAATGCCTACTACCAGAAAAAAAAGGGAGCTGAAAGCAAGGGTCCGAGAAAAAAACCCTAGTCAAGAAGAAGGTTATGAAAGTACTCGATAAAAGGTCCCCAAACCTCATGGAGCTTAAGGTCCGAATGAAGAACTGAATAATGAATTTTTTCAAAGTCCAAGCAGGCCATAATATCGTTAAGCCATTGATCATGCGTGGGCGGGGCAACATCTCTCCATCTGAGGAGCATCAAGCGTCTAGCCAGGAGAGAGGAGAGTTGCCGAGAAAGTTGACAAGGCAGTTAAGGTGTGTGGTGTGTTGCCCTCCATTTTAGGGTGCAGAGGAGATTCACCAGGACGCTGCCTGGATTAGAGAGGGTGCAGAGGAGATTCACCAGGACGCTGCCTGGATTAGAGAGGATGCAGAGGAGATTCACCAGGATGCTGCCTGGATTCGAGAGGGTGCAGAGGAGATTCACCAGGATGCTGCCTGGATTAGAGAGGGTGCAGAGGAGATTCACCAGGATGCTGCCTGGATTAGCGAGGGTGCAGAGGAGATTCACCAGGACGCTGCCTGGATTCGAGAGGGTGCAGAGGAGATTCACCAGGACGCTGCCTGGATTAGAGAGGGTGCAGAGGAGATTCACCAGGACGCTGCCTGGATTAGAGAGGGTGCAGAGGAGATTCACCAGGACGCTGCCTGGATTAGAGAGGGTGCAGAGGAGATTCACCAGGACGCTGCCTGGATTAGAGAGGGTGCAGAGGAGATTCTCCAGGACGCCGCCTGGATTAGAGAGGGTGCAGAGGAGATTCACCAGGACGCCGCCTGGATTAGAGAGGGTGCAGAGGAGATTCACCAGGACGCTGCCTGGATTAGAGAGGGTGCAGAGGAGATTCTCCAGGACGCTGCCTGGATTAGAGAGGGTGCAGAGGAGATTCTCCAGGACGCTGCCTGGATTAGAGAGGGTACAGAGGAGATTCACCAGGACGCCGCTTGGATTAGAGAGGGTGCAGAGGAGATTCACCAGGATGCTGCCTGGATTAGAGAGGGTGCAGAGGAGATTCATCAGGATGCTGCCCGGATTAGAGAGGGTGCAGAGGAGATTCACCAGGATGCTGCCTGGATTAGAGAGGGTGCAGAGGAGATTCACCAGGATGCTGTCTGGATTAGAGACGGTGCAGAGGAGATTCACCAGGACGCCGCCTGGATTAGAGAGGGTGCAGAGGAGATTCACCAGGATGCTGCCTGGATTAGAGAGGGTGCAGAGGAGATTCACCAGGACGCTGTCTGGATTAGAGAGGGTGCAGAGGAGATTCACCAGGATGCTGTCTGGATTAGAGAGGGTGCAGAGGAGATTCACCAGGACGCTGCCTGGATTAGAGAGGGTGCAGAGGAGATTCACCAGGATGCTGCCCGGATTAGAGAGGGTGCAGAAGAGATTCACCAGGATGCTGCCTGGATTAGAGAGTGTGCAGAGGAGATTCATCAGGATGCTGCCCAGATTAGAGAGGGTGCAGAGGAGATTCACCAGGATGCTGCCCGGATTAGAGAGGGTGCAGAAGAGATTCACCAGGATGCTGCCTGGATTAGAGAGTGTGCAGAGGAGATTCAGCAGGACGCTGTCTGGATTGGAGAGGGTGCAGAGGAGATTCAGCAGGACGCTGTCTGGATTGGAGAGCACGTCTTATTTAGAGAGGCTGAGTGAGCCAGGGCTTTTCTCTTTGGAGCGAAGGAGGATGAGAGGTGTACCAGATGGAAAGATAGAAGGGGCTGCCTTTGTCCCAGGGTGGAAATGATTAATGCAAGGGAGGGTAATTTCAAGGTGACTGGAGGAGAGTATCAGGGTGTGGGATGTCAGACATAAGTGTTCTTTTTACACAGAGTGTTGTGGGTGTGTGGAACACCCTGCCGCGGTGGTGTAGAGACAGGTACATTCGTGACTCTCAGATAGGCACATGGATGATAGAAAAATGGAGGGGTATGTGGCAGGGGAGTATTAAATAGATATTGGAATAGGTTAAAAGACCAGCACATTTTAGACTGAAGGGCCTGTAGTATTCTACCTAAGTGTGCTTCTTTCCACAAAGATGCTGCCTGACGTCTTGTGTTTTTTAACGTTTTTCCAGTTTTTCCATTTCAGCTCCCCTGCCTTTGCAGTATTTTTTGGTCGCGGTCACCTGCCTGCTCCCCTCCCCTCGAGGCTCGGGAGGGTGGACGCGGCGGGGTGATTATCCGGTGGGTGTGTGTCCGGGGAAAGTCTCGGTGCTCCTAACTTCCGTGCTCTCCCCCCCCCCCCCCCCCACCCCGTCCTGAACGCAGGGCGTCTGGATGCCGGAGGACGAAGACGTTAAGATACCCGTTGCCATTAAGGTACTCAGAGAGGGAACATCGCCCAAAGCGAACAAGGAAATCCTGGACGTAAGTGGGATCAGTGAATGGACAGCAGCCTGGTCGACACACCGTTTACCCTGAATAACCGTAGAAGCTCGAACACGACCGCGCAGTCCAGGCCCCTGTCCACATCATTACACACTGTAGCATGGTGACCTTGATCTTGACAAGCTTTCCTCCATCGCCTTCTTTCGGGGCAGTGTGTCTTTACCAGACGGGTGACTCCCCCCCCGGCCATTATCAACACTCTTCAGAGATGGTCCGCCTGGCGTCAGTGGTCGCAACACCAGGACTTGTGATCTGCACCGGCTGCTCGTACGACCGTCCACCACTGGCTCCCCACAGCTTCACATGCTCCTGATCAGGGGGCTAAGCAGGAGCTACACCTTGCCCAGGGCTGGCAGAGGGAAGGAGTGCCTTTCAGCCACCTTGATCTCTCTTCCCATTGTGCCGATATTTTAAACTGCGGAATCTCACCCTTCCCTCTGATGTAAACCTCCGTTCCCTCTGTCACCGACGTGCTTGTCTTCAGTGTCCCAGTCCCTCACGTACCTGCCGCAATACGGAATTCAGAGTTACAGAGGAAGTGCGGACAGTAAGGTGCAAGGCCACGATGAGGCTGACTGTGAGATAAAGGGCCCAGGGTATCACCGGCAGTCTGCAAGGGCACCTTCAGCACAGCTCCCGCTTCTCTGCAGCAGTCATTCGGCGCTCACAGATCCAGCTTACGCGGATCCCGTCCCAGGTGGCTCTCCCATATAACAATTACCGCACGGAAACAGGCCATCTCGGCCCTGCCGAGCGTCCGTGCCGAACGCTGACTCTCACCTAGTCCCTCCGACCCGCACTCAGCCCATAACCCTCCATTCCTTTCCTGTCCATTTACCTATCCAATTTTACTTTAAATGACAATACCGAACCTGCCTCGACCACTTCTACATACCATCCCCGTGATATGTAACTCTAGAATGAGGCCACTCAGCCAATCAAGTCCACTCCACTCATCATGGTTAATTTACTATCCCTCTCAACCCCATTCTCCTGCCTTCTCCTTGTAATATTTGACACTCTGACTAACCAAGAACCTGTCAACCTCCACGGCCTTCCTTGACAATGAATTCCACAGATTCACCACCCTCTGGCTAAAGAAATTCCTCCTCATCTCTGTTCTAAATGGACGGCCCACTATTCTGAGGCTGAGCCCGCTGGTCCTAGACTCCCCCACTACAGGAAACATCCTCTCCACATCCACTCTATCTGTGCCCTCTGGTCCTAGACTCCCCCACTACAGGAAACATCCTCTCCACATCCACTCTATCTGTGTCCTCTGGTCCTAGACTCCCCCACTGTAGGAAACATCCTCTCCACATCCACTCTATCTGTGTCCTCTGGTCCTAGACACCCCCACTATAGGAAACATCCTGTCCTCATCCACTCTATCTGTGTCCTCTGGTCCTAGACTCGCCCACTATAGGAAACATCCTCTCCACATCCACTCTATCTGTGTCCTCTGGTCCTAGACACCCCCACTATAGGAAACATCCTGTCCTCATCCACTCTATCTGTGTCCTCTGGTCCTAGACTCCCCCACTATAGTAAACATCTTCTCCTCATCCACTCTATCTGTGTCCTCTGGTCCTAGACTCCCCCACTATAGGAAACATCCTCTCCACATCCACTCTATCTGTGTCCTCTGGTCCTAGACTCCCCCACTACAGGAAACATCCACTCCACATTCACTCTATCTGTGCCCTCTGGTCCTAGACTCCCCCACTACAGGAAACATCCTCTCCACATCCACTCTATCTGTGTCCTCTGGTCCTAGACTCCCCCACTACAGGAAACATCCTCTCCACATCCACTCTATCTGTGCCCTCTGGTCCTAGACTCCCCCACTACAGGAAACATCCTCTCCACATCCACTCTATCTGTGTCCTCTGGTCCTAGACTCCCCCACTACAGGAAACATCCTCTCCACATCCACTCTATCTGTGTCCTCTGGTCCTAGACTCCCCCATGGTAGGAAACATCCTCTCCTCATCCACTCTATCAGTGTCCTCTGGTCCTAGACTCCCCGACTATAGGAAACACCCTCTCCACATACACTCTATCTGTGTCCTCTGGTCCTAGACTCCCCCACTATAGGAAACATCCACTCCACATCCACTGTATCTGTGTCCTCTGGTCCTAGACACCCCCACTATAGGAAACATCCTCTCCACATCCACTCTATCTGTGTCCTCTGGTCCTAGACTCCCCGACTATAGGAAACACCCTCTCCACATACACTCTATCTGTGCCCTCTGGTCCTAGACTCCCCCACTATAGGAAACATCCTCTCCACATCCACTCTATCTGTGTCCTCTGGTCCTAGACTCCCCCACTATAGGAAACATCCTCTCCACATCCACTCTATCTGTGTCTTCTGGTCCTAGACTCCCTCACTATAGGAAACATCCTCTCCACAACCACTCTATCTGTATCCTCTGGTCCTAGACACCCCCACTATAGGAAACATCCTCTCCACATCCACTCTATCTGTGTCCTCTGGTCCTAGACTCCCTCACTATAGGAAACATCCTCTCCACATCCACTCTATCTGTGTCCTCTGGTCCTAGACTCCCCGACTATAGGAAACACCCTCTCCACATACACTCTATCTGTGCCCTCTGGTCCTAGACTCCCCCACTATAGGAAACATCCTCTCCACATCCACTCTTTCTCAGAGTTCAATATTCGATAGCTTTCAGTGAGAGCGTAGAGTGAACTTCACAGTCCAGGCCCTTTGGCCCACCATGTTGTGCCGACCTTTTAATCTACACTAAGGTCAATCTAACCCTCCCCTCCCACGTAACCCTCCATTTTTGTATCATCCAGGTGCCTATGTTAGGGTTTTTTAAATGCCTGCGAGGGGGGCAGTGATTGGGATGACGCTGTGCATTGTGCTTTGCAGGAGGCGTACATCATGGCAGGCGTCAGCAGCCCTTACGTCTGCCGTCTGCTGGGTATCTGCCTCACCTCCACGGTGCAGCTGGTGACGCAGCTGATGCCCTTCGGATCCCTGCTCGACTACGTCCGCGAGCACAAGGACCGCATCGGGTCGCAGCACCTCCTTAACTGGTGTGTGCAGATCGCCAAGGTAGGCCGGCGGGAGGAGAGGCCGCGGCCCTGGGGAGACGTCTGCAGTGGTTTGGCGGGAAAATACCCGGGTAGCGGTTACGCAGCCGCCCGGAAGCGGGGCTCGGCACCGCGTAACGCGCTTGTGAAATAAAGGGTTTGTGAAGCGGGGTAGTGCGGAGGTAACCCGGAAAGTGTGTACCCCAGGTGGCGGATGGTCTTGGCATTCCACCTGCAAGCGTGTGGACGCCCTATGGGCAGAACATACAGGGTAGATGGTAGGGCATTGAGGAATGCAGAGGAACAGAGAGATCTAGGAATAACTGTGCATAGTTCCCTGAAGGTGGAGTCTCATGTAGATAGGGTGGTGAAGAAGGCTTTTGGTACGCTGGCCTTTATAAATCAAAGCATTGAGTACAGAAGTTGGGATGTAATGTTAAAGTTGTACAAGGCATTGGTAAGACCAAATTTAGAATATTGTGTGCAGTTCTGGTCACTGAATTATAGGAAAGATATCAATAAATTAGAGAGAGTGCAGAGACGATTTACTAGGATGTTACCTGGGTTTCAGCACTTAAATTACAGAGAAAGGTTGAACAAGTTAGGTCTCTATTCATTGGAGCGTAGAAGGTTGAGGGGGGATTTGATCGAGGTATTTAAAATTATGAGGGGGAGAGATAGAGTTGACGTGAACAGGCTGTTTCCATTGAGAGTAGGGGAGATTCAAACGAGAGGACATGATTTGAGAGTTAGGGGGCAGAAGTTTAAGGGAAACACGAGGGGGTATTTCTTTACTCAAAGAGTGATAGCTGTGTGGAATGAGCTTCCTGTGGAAGTAGTAGAGGCCAGTTCAGTTGTGTCATTTAAGGTAAAATTGGATAGGTATATGGACAGGAAAGGAGTGGAGGGTTATGGGCTGAGTGCGGATAGGTGGGACTAGGTGAGATTAAGAGTTCGGCACGGACTAGGAGGGCCGAGATGGCCTGTTTCCGTGCTGTGATTGTTATATAGTTGTTGTATGGAGATGTCGTCAGAGCTCCGTTCACTTGTGGTGTGTTCACCGAATGCTTGGCCTTGATGTGCTCATCAGCAAACAACGAGCGGAATTCCCAGAAGCGTGGTTTCCCTGCAAACAGTTCTATAAACAGACGTGTAGACATCGATTGTATTTATAAGGCGCCGTGGGCAGAATTCCAGACTACAGCAGAGTTTGCCACATAGTGAGGCACCCTCCCTGCGCCACTCTCCAGTTCCTGTACTGACGACCGACCGGCTGACGGATAGGGCCATGTGTTCAGCAAACGCACCACAAGTGGACAGCGTCTCCTCGTGTGGCGGCGAAACGCTTCCAAATGGACTGCCAGAATCCAGCAGAGAATACGTCCAACCCCCCAGGTTACCCTACCAACAGAGCTGACAACACTGAAACCAGACGTACAGCGATACCGACTTGTTATAAATTATAAATTGACGATCTCAGCAGTTAACCAAAAATTTATCACATATCACCTCCCCCCCCCCCCCGTTCTGAGCTCGACTAAGACAGCGTGACTTCATGACTGTACTCACAAGCTTCTACCCCGCCCCAACCCACATGACTGATTACTCATAATAAACGTGTCTGAAAATACAATACAGATAGAAAAATAGTTACAACCAGATCGGAACTTCAGGTGTCCGAACCCCATCACAACAGCTGCTGGACAAAGTGATTGGGATGTGTATAATGACTCCTTTTTTAAAAGAGCAACACACACACACACACACACACACGGACACACACTCACTCACGCACACACTTACAGACTCACACACACAGACACACACACACAGACACACACACACACACTCACTCACACACACACACACACACGCACAGACACACACACACACACACACACACTTACAGACTCACACACACAGACACACACACACAGACACACACACACACACTCACTCACGCGCGCACAGACACACACACACACACACACACACTCTCACACACAGACACACACACTCTCACACACGCACACACACACGCACACACTCACACACACGCACACACTCACACACACAGACACACACACACACTCACTCACACACACACAGACACACACACACACACACTGTCACACACAGACACACACTCTCACACACACGCACACACACACACGCACACACTCACACACACACTCACGCGCGCACAGACACACACACTCACAGACACACACTCTCACACACACAGACACACACACTCTCACACACACGCACACACACACACAGACACGCACACACTCACACACACACACACAGACACGCACACACTCACACTCACAGACACACTCTCACACACACAGACACACACACTCTCACACACACGCACACACACACACGCACACACACACAGACACGCACACACTCACACACACACACACAGACACGCACACACGCAATCACTCTCTGTCTCTATCTATCTCTCTGTATCTCTCTATCTATCTATGCTGGAGGAGCTCAACAGGTCAGGCAGCATCTGTGGAAATGAATAATATGTCGATGTTTCAGTCCGGGAACCTGCCACAGGACAGAATAGGGGAAGATGCCAGAATAAAAAGGTGGGGAGAGGCGAAGGAGAACAAGCTCAAAGCCAAGTGGGTGGGAAAGGTAAAGGGCCGGAGTGGAAGGAATCCGATGAGAGAGGAGAGTGGGAGAAAGGGGAGGAGGAGGGGACCCAGGGCGAGATGATAAACTGGTGAGGGGGAGAGGCAAAAGGCCAGAGTGGGGAATAGGCTGGAGGAGAGGAGAGCGGACCAGAGGTAAGAGGCCAGAGTGGGCAATGAAGAAGAAGGAAAGGGGAGGAGCAGAAAGATTACCAGAGGGAGAAATCGATGTTCATGCCATCAGGTTGGAGACTACCCAGACAGAACATAAGGTTCTTCATCGCGGCAAAGGAGGTGGCCATGGATTGACATCTCAGTAGGAATGGGGGATAGGAATTAAAATGGTTGGTCAGTGGGAAAAAGCACTTTTGCAGAGATGCTCCACAAATCTTTTAAAAGGCATGAATGGGAAAAGTTTAGAGCAGGGATTTCCAAACTTCTTTGTGGCATGAACCCCTACTGTCAACCAAGGGGTCCGTGGAGCCCCTGGTAGAGGGATACGGGCAAATCCGACTGGCCGGGCAAAGAGCCGGTTTCTGCGGTGGCTGACTCTGTCTCTGACTGACAGCCGGGAGATCGGAATTCAGTTATATAGTCTTGAATTTTAATAAGTACGGCCGGAGAATCTGCCCAGTATGTGGGACTCCAGATTCGCCAGCCCTACGATATTGTGCCAACCCTTTAATCTACTCTACCCTTTCCCTCCGGCATAACTCTCCATTTTTCTATCATCCACGTGTCCGTTTAAGAGTCTCTTAAATGCCCCTAATCTATCTGCCTCTCCCACCAGCCCTGGCAGGGTGTTCCACGCACTGTGCGGGGGAGAAAAGACTTCCCCCTCTGTCGTCTCCCCCACGCCCCATACCGCAAGACCATAACATATAGGAGCAGAATTAGGCCATTCAGCCCATCGAGTCTGCTCTGCCATTCAATCACGAGCTGATCCAGTTCTGCCGGTCATCCCCACCTCCCCATACCCTTCGATGTCCTGGCTAATCAAGAACCTATCTATCTCTGCCTTAAATGACTCGGCCTCCACAGCCGCTCGTGGTAACAAATTACACAGATTTGCCACCCTCTCACTGAAGTAATTTCTCCACATCTCAGTTCTAAATGGACGTCCTTCAAGCCTGAAGTCGTGCCCCCTTGTCCTAGACTCCCCCACCATGGGAAATACCAGAGGGAGTCACCTGCAGACTGTAAATCCCGGGAGCCGGGGGGATTGTGAGGGACACTATCAGCAGTGTTCCCACTTACTGGTCGACGGCAGGACAAGCAGCAAAATGCCATGGTTGGGGGGTGAGGGGGGAAAGGGCCAGAGTTTGAGGGTGCTTGACGGAGGTTTCTCCGTCGGAGTGGGACAGGGCTTTGGCAGGAACCGCACGCTGACCAGATCTCACTCTTGCCGTCGACCAGGGAATGAATTACCTGGAGGATCAGGTCCGATTGGTCCACCGGGACCTGGCAGCGAGGAATGTGCTGGTAAGGAGCTTGAACCACGTGAAGATCACAGACTTCGGGCTTGCCCGGCTCCTCGACACGGACGAGACGGAGTACCATGCCGACGGCGGGAAGGTCAGCCTGGGGTTGGGCAGTTTTCACTCCCTGTCGCAGAGAATTCCCGCCCGTCGCGGTCCAATCTGTCGCCCGTACAATCCACGCGCCGTATACCGACCCGCAGCTCGGTGTCGGCCGTTGGAGATCAGTCACGGGGTGAATCGTGGAACTAATAAACCTTCCGGCAGTCCCGTCCTGCTGTCGGGTGTCGTCCTGGGTGTGGGCTCACTTCCCGGGATTCTGCAGTTCAGCTTATTTTTAATGTAGTTTGCAGGGATTGTTAGTTTTGATTCACACTCAGCGGCTGTTATTCCTTACATCGGTTCCGTTCTGCTTCCTCATCTTTGTGGCTGCCCGCGGAAGAAAGGCGGCGTCGTGGTTCGATTCCCGTTGCTGCCCGTACCTTCTTGCTCCCTGCAAAGCCTGGGTTTCCTCCGGGTGCTCCGGTCTCCCCCCGCCATCCACAGTTGTCCACTGGTTAGGCGACAGTCAATTTGGGACAGTGGCTGGTAGGGCCTCTACCATGCTGCATCTCAATAAATTCACAAAAAATGAATAACGAATACACCCCCAACTTTGAACTTTCTTTTAGCCAATGTGCGGACGTCCGGGGGGGGGGGGGGGGGAGCTGACGCCGTTGCCTCGGTTACCTGGGCCTGACGCGTCTCACCCGTTGCCGTTCAGGTGCCCATCAAGTGGATGGCGCTGGAGTCCATACTGCACCGCCGGTTCACCCATCAGAGCGACGTCTGGAGTTACGGTACGTCAGCCGGACCACCCACGCGGTGACCCCAGACCCGCGGGATGCCATCCGGTTTCACCTGGGGAGCAGATCGTACCGGGGTTAGTCCACCCCACCCCCACCCACCGACAGCCTCTCTCCACCCTGGACAACCGACCCTTTCTGCTGTAAAACTCTTCCCACCCAAACCATTCCCACCCCTCCCCACCAACTGATGCCCCTGGTCTCCAGCCCTGTCCATCCCTATCATCTGTACCCCCAACCCTGGTGTCCAGCCTCATCCATCCCTGTCATCTCTACCCCCAACCCTGGTGTCCAGCCTCATCCATCCCCGCCATCTCTACCCACAACCCTGGTGTCCAGCCTCATCCATCCCCGTCATCTCTACCCCCAACCCTGGTGTCCATCCCCGTCATCTCTACCCCCAACCCTGGTGTCCAGCCTCATCCATCCCAGTCATCTCTACCCCCAACCCTGGTGTCCATCCCTGTCATCTCTACCCCCAACCCTGGTGTCCAGCCTCATCCATCCCCATCATCTCTACCCACAACCCTGGTGTCCAGCCTCATCCATCCCTGTCATCTCTACCCCCAACCCTGGTGTCCATCCCTGTCATCTCTACCCCCAACCCTGGTGTCCAGCCTCATCCATCCCCATCATCTCTACCCCCAACCCTGGTGTCCAGCCTCATCCATCCCCGCCATCTCTACCCACAACCCTGGTGTCCAGCCTCATCCATCCCCATCATCTCTACCCCCAACCCTGGTGTCCATCCCTGTCATCTCTACCCCCAACCCTGGTGTCCAGCCTCATCCATCCCAGTCATCTCTACCCCCAACCCTGGTGTCCATCCCTGTCATCTCTACCCCCAACCCTGGTGTCCAGCCTCATCCATCCCCATCATCTCTACCCACAACCCTGGTGTCCAGCCTCATCCATCCCTGTCATCTCTACCCCCAACCCTGGTGTCCAGCCTCATCCATCCCCATCATCTCTACCCCCAACCCTGGTGTCCAGCCTCATCCATCCCTGTCATCTCTACCCCCAACCCTGGTGTCCATCCCTGTCATCTCTACCCCCAACCCTGGTGTCCATCCCCGTCATCTCTACCCCCAACCCTGGTGTCCATCCCTGTCATCTCTACCCCCAACCCTGGTGTCCAGCCTCATCCATCCCCGCCATCTCTACCCACAACCCTGGTGTCCAGCCTCATCCATCCCTGTCATCTCTACC
This sequence comes from Hypanus sabinus, assembly GCF_030144855.1. Lineage (NCBI taxonomy): Eukaryota > Metazoa > Chordata > Chondrichthyes > Myliobatiformes > Dasyatidae > Hypanus > Hypanus sabinus. The sequence goes on from NW_026779829.1 coordinate 32,984, forward strand.
CCCAACCCTGGTGTCCATCCCTGTCATCTCTACCCCCAACCCTGGTGTCCAGCCTCATCCATCCCCGCCATCTCTACCCACAACCCTGGTGTCCAGCCTCATCCATCCCTGTCATCTCTACCCCCAACCCTGGTGTCCATCCCCGTCATCTCTACCCCCAACCCTGGTGTCCATCCCCGTCATCTCTACCCCCAACCCTGGTGTCCAGCCTCATCCATCCCCGCCATCTCTACCCACAACCCTGGTGTCCAGCCTCATCCATCCCTGTCATCTCTACCCCCAACCCTGGTGTCCATCCCCGTCATCTCTACCCCCAACCCTGGTGTCCAGCCTCATCCATCCCCATCATCTCTACCCCCAACCCTGGTGTCCAGCCTCATCCATCCCTGTCATCTCTACCCCCAACCCTGGTGTCCATCCCTGTCATCTCTACCCCCAACCCTGGTGTCCAGCCTCATCCATCCCCATCATCTCTACCCCCAACCCTGGTGTCCAGCCTCATCCATCCCTGTCATCTCTACCCCCAACCCTGGTGTCCAATCCTCCCCACTCCACCCTTCCCTCCCTTCCCCACCCTGGTGTTCACCCTCACCCCTCTCTCTACCAGCTAACACCCACTTGCACTACCCCTGACCACCCGTGCCCACTCCGCCCTGGACCATCTCCCCAGCATTATCTGGGTCAGTGCGTCTCCTGGTGAACGTCTCTGTTTGAGTGTGTGTGAGGTGAGAGGTCACATCCCTGCTCTATGCCAACAGGCGTGACGGTCTGGGAGCTGATGACGTTCGGTGCCAAGCCTTACGATGGGATCCCGGCTCGAGAAATCCACGAACTGTTGGAGAAGGGAGAGCGGTTGCCACAGCCTCCGATCTGCACCATCGACGTCTACATGATTATGGTCAAGTGTGAGTGGCGGACTGGGGGCAGGTGGGGAGGGGAGGGTGTGTCCCAGTGGGATGCGGCCGGGCGTAACAGGATCCCGAAGCGGGAAGGATATCGGGTTGGGATGCAGCTTCGCTTGGCACGACCCAGGCTGGGTGGGGGGCATTGTGACAGGCAATGTTCCCACTGGGTTTTTTTTACAGCTGTGAGGACTGACCATTGTTCTGAGCAGGAAACTCTCACACAGCCTGAAAACTCCGCGACACTTTAACTGTTGTTTTGTGATATCCACATCAAGCACATTATAGGAAGGATGTGGAAGCTTTGGAGAGGATGCAGAGGAGATTCACAAGGATTCTGCCTGGATTAGAGAGGGTGCAGAGGAGATTCACCAGGATGCTGCCTAGATTAGAGAGGGTGCAGAGGAGATTCACAAGGATTCTGCCTGGGTTAGAGAGGGTGCAGAGGAGATTCACCAGGATGCTGCCTGGATTAGAGAGGGTGCAGAGGAGATTCACCAGGATGCTGCCTGGTTTAGAGAGGGTGCAGAGGAGATTTACCAGGATGCTGCCTGGATTAGAGAGGGTGCAGAGGAGATTCACAAGGATTCTGCCTGGATTAGAGAGGGTGCAGAGGAGATTCACCAGGATGCTGCCTAGATTAGAGAGGGTGCAGAGGAGATTCACAAGGATGCTGCCTGGATTAGAGAGGGTGCAGAGGAGATTCACCAGGATGCTGCCTAGATTAGAGAGGGTGCAGAGGAGATTCACAAGGATTCTGCCTGGGTTAGAGAGGGTGCAGAGGAGATTCACAAGGATTCTGCCTGGATTAGAGAGGGTGCAGAGGAGATTCACCAGGATGCTGCCTGGATTAGAGAGGGTGCAGAGGAGATTCACCAGGATGCTGCCTGGATTAGAGAGGGTGCAGAGGAGATTCACCAGGATGCTGCCTGGATTAGAGAGCATGTCTTATGAAGAGAGGTTGCGTTTTCACTTTAGAAACATAGAAAACCTTCAAAGCTGTGCCAAATATGTCCCTTCCTTAGAACTACCTAGGCTTACCCATAGCCCTCTAATTTTCTAAGCTCCCTTTATCCATCCAGGAGTATCTTAAAACACCCTATCGTATCCACCTCCACCACTGCCACAGGCAGCCCATTCCACGCGGTCACCACTCTCTGTGTAAAAAACTTACCCCTGACATCCCCTCTGTTCCAACTCCCCAGCACCTTAAACCTGTGTCCTCTTGTGGCAGCCATTTCAGCCCTGGGGAAAAGCCTCTGACTATCCACTCGATCAATGCCTCTCATAGAACATTACAGCACAGAAACAGGCCTTTTGGCCTTCCTTGGCTGTACTGAACCATTTTTCTGCCTAGTCCCACTGACCTGCACCTGGACCATATCTCTCCATACACCTCTCATCCATGTACCTGTCCAAGTTTTTCTTAAATGTTAAAAATGAGCCCACATTTCCCACTTCATCTGGCAGCTCATTCCACACTCCCACCACTCTGTGTGAAGAAGCCCCTCCCCCTATGTTCCCTTTAAACTTTTCCCCCTTCACCCTTAACCCATGTCCTCTGGTTTCTTTCTCCCCCGGCCTCAGTGGGAAAAGCCTGCTTGCATTCACTCTGTCTATACCCATCATAATTTTATACACCTCTATCAAATCACCCCTCATTCTTCTACGCTCCAGGGAATAAAGTCCTAACTTATTCAACCTTTCTCTGTCACTCAGTTTCTCAAGTCCCGGCAACGTCCTCGTAAACCTTCTCTGCACTCTTTCAACCTTATTAATGTCCTTCCTGTAATTTTCTGACCAAAACTGCACACAATACTCCAAATTCGGCCTCACCAATGTCTTATACAATCTCACCGTAACATTCCAACTCTTATACTCAATACTTTGGTTTTTAAATGCCAATGTACCAAAAGCTCTCTTTACGACCCTATCTACCTGTGACGCCACCTTTAGTGAATTATGTATCTGTATTCCCAGATCCCTCTGTTCTACTGCACTCCTCAGTGCCCTACCATTTACCTTGTATGTTCTACCTTGGTTTTTCCTTCCAAAGTGCAATACCTCACACTTGTCCGCATTAAACTCCTTCTGCCATTTTTCAGCCCATTTTTGCAGCTGGTCCAAATCCCTCTGCAAGCTTTGGAAACCTTCCTCACTGTCCACTGCACCTCCAGTCTTTGTATCATCAGCAAATTTGCTGATCCAATTTGCCACATCATCATCCGGATCATTGATATAGATGACAGATAACAATGGACCCAGCACTGATCCCTGTGGCACACCACTAGTCACAGGCCTCCACTCAGAGTAGCAATCCTCCACTACCACTCTCTGACTTCTCCCATTGAGCCAATGCCTAATCCAATCTATTACCTCTCCATGTATACCTGGTGACTGAATCTTCCTAACTAACCTCCCTTGCGGGACCTTGTCAAAGGCCTTACTGAAGTCCATGTAGACAACATCCACTGCCTTCTCTTCATCCACTTTCCCGGTAACTTCCTCAAAAAACTCATAATAGACTTGTTAAACATGACCTACCATGCAGGTCTACCTTTCCTTATCTTGTACACCTCTATCAGGTCACCTCTCATCCTCCGTCGCACCGAGGAGAAAAGGACGAGTTCACTCAACCTATTCTCATAAGGCATGCTCCCCAATCCAGGCAACATCCTTGTAAATCTCCTCTGCACCCTTTCTATGGCTTCCACATCCTTCCTGTAGTGAGGCGACCAGAACTGAGCACAGTACTCCAAGTGGGGTCTGACCAGGGTCCTATGTAGCTGCAACATTACCTCTCAGCTCCTAAACTCAATTCCACGATTGACGAAGGCCAATACACCGTACGCCTTCTTAACCACAGAGTCAACCTGCGCAGTTGCTTTGAGTGTCCTCTGGACTCAGACCCCAAGATCCCTCTGATCCTCCACACTGCCAAGAGTCTTACCATTAATACTATATCCTGCCATCATATTTGACCGACCAAAATGAACCACTTCACAATTACCTGGGTTGAACTCCATCTGCCACTTCTCAGCCCAGTTTTGCATCCTATCAATGTCCCACTGACATTCCTGCACACTATCCACGACACCCTCTTTGGAGTAAAGGAAGATGAGAGGTGTACAAGGTGAAAAGATAGCAGGGACAGCCTGTTTTCCAGGGTGGAAATGACTGATACCAGGAGAAACACACAGGTCACCTGTAGGTAGGTGACCAAAACTGCACACGATACTCCAAACTAGGCTTCACCAATTCGTGCACTCACTACTTTGATTTATGAAGACCAATGTGCCAAAAGCTATTCTTCACAACCCTATCTATTTCTAACTCCACTTTTAAGGAAGCTGGACCTGAATTCCCAGATCCCTCTGCCCTACCCCTCTCCTCAGTGCCCGACCGTTCACTGTGTAAGACCTACCCTGGTTGGGAGAGCCATAGATGTGTCCCGGGGAGATCTGCCCCTGTCGTGGGCAAGTCCCAGGAGACTGACGGCCGCTGATGGAGAATTCCTGATTGTGTTTAGGCTGGATGATTGACTCGGAATGTCGGCCTCGCTTCCAGGAGTTGGTGGCGGAGTTTTCCAAAATGGCCCGGGATCCTCAGCGATACATCGTTATCCAGGTGAGTCGGGACGGGAGGGTGCAGTGCGGTGGGGGTGAGGGAGGGAGGACGGTGGGGGGAGAGGGTTTGTCGGTCGGATTGACGGGGGTGGGGGGACCACAGTCAGGGCTCCGGATGGGAATAGGGAAGGGCTCATCAGGATGTTGGGGACTCTTGAAGGGACGTGTGGCATTCCTGGTCGGGATTCAGCTCTGGGTCTCTGATCGGACGTATCCACTCTCCACCCTCAACCCTGCACATCCTCCGCCCCCCCCCCCCCCCACCCAATTCTTCCACCTTCCCCTTTCTCTGGATGGTCCGGGGTGGGGGCTCCAGTTGGGAGTGTGGGGCTGCTGGAAGCTGACGGCTGCTCGCTCACCTCCGCCACCCTCCCCACAGGGTGACGAGCACCTCGTACCTCAGAGCCCGACTGACAGCAAGTTCTACCGGACCCTGCTAGAGGACGAGGAGATGCAGGACCTGATCGACGCGGAAGAGTACCTGGTAGGGGCCCCTTCTCTCTGTAGCAAAACTCCCCACTGAGTACTGGCGGAAATGCCCTCCGTCTGGCTGCTGCCCCTGTAGTTCTGTGCATCCCTTCTGCGAGCGTTTGCTACCTTACACAGCTTCCCCGCGGCCGATGACTCCCCCACCCGCCAGTCTCATCCTTCAAGTTATTATCATTCAACGGTACACAAAAAGTTTACCATCAAACAAAACAACGTTCCTCCGGACCAAGGTGCACAACACAGTACATATAACTCACACACACACACAACACATAAAGTTTACCATCAAACGAAACAACGTTCCTCCGGACCAAGGTGCACAACACAGTACATATAACTCACACACACACACAACACATAAAGTTTACCATCAAACGAAACAACGTTCCTCCGGACCAAGGTGCACAACACAGTACATATAACTCTCACACACACACAACACATAAAGTTTACCATCAAACAAAACAACGTTCCTCCGGACCAAGGTGCACAACACAGTACATATAACTCACACACACACACAACACATAAAGTTTACCATCAAACGAAACAACGTTCCTCCGGACCAAGGTGCACAACACAGTACATATAACTCACACACACACACAACACATAAAGTTTACCATCAAACGAAACAACGTTCCTCCGGACCAAGGTGCACAACACAGTACATATAACTCACACACACACACAACACATAAAGTTTACCATCAAACAAAACAACGTTCCTCCGGACCAAGGTGCACAACACAGTACATATAACTCACACACACACACAACACATAAAGTTTACCATCAAACGAAACAACGTTCCTCCGGACCAAGGTGCACAACACAGTACATATAACTCACACACACACACAACACATAAAGTTTACCATCAAACGAAACAACGTTCCTCCGGACCAAGGTGCACAACACAGTACATATAACTCTCACACACACACAACACATAAAGTTTACCATCAAACAAAACAACGTTCCTCCGGACCAAGGTGCACAACACAGTACATATAACTCTCACACACACACAACACATAAAGTTTACCATCAAACGAAACAACGTTCCTCCGGACCAAGGTGCACAACACAGTACATATAACTCACACACACACACAACACATAAAGTATACCGTCAAACGAAACAACGTTCCTCCAGACCAAGGTGCACAACACAGTACATATAACTCACACACACACACAACACATAAAGTATACCGTCAAACGAACAACGTTCCTCCGGACCAAGGTGCACAACACAGTACATATAACTCACACACACAACACAACACACAAGTATATCGTCCAACACAGTACATATTTCTCTTCTCTCTCACTCTCTGTCTCTCTCTCCCACAGTTGCTCCATCTCTCTCTCACACACGCGCACACACACACACATTACTACAAGTAAAATAACAAATAATAAAGTACATTTATGACTGAAAAGCAAACAGTCTAACACTACTGGCGCTTCATCTATGCTGAATGCTGGGTGCTGCAGGGAGTCCAGTAGCCTCATAGCCATTCCCATCCTCAGTCCTAGTCCGAATGATACGGAGTCAAAGAGATGGGAATGGTCACTTTCAGTGTGATATCTCCGTGCCTTGCAAATATTCAACAGCTCTATTGGGGTGGAGAATTCAAGGGATTTAACACCTGCCACCCGCCAGGAGGAGAAACTCCTCACAAATTGGAGACACCCCCTGCACCTCGGAGGAAAACCCCTCACCAGTTTGAAAAGGAAGGCTCTAAAAATCCTCCTCAACTGTTCTAAATGGGCATTCCTCTATATTGAGGCTGTGTCCTCTGGTCCTAGACTCCTCCACTATAGGGAACATCCTCTCCACATCCACTCTATCTGAGTCCTCTGGTCCTAGACTCCCACACTATAGGGAACATCCTCTCCACATCCACTCTATCTGTGTCCTCTAGTCCTAGACTCCCCCGCTATAGGAAACATCCTCTCCACATCCACTCTATCTGTGTCCTCTGGTCCTGGAGTCCCCCACTACAGGAAACATCCTCACCACATCCACTCTATCTGTGTTCTCTGGTCCTGGAGTCCCCCACTATAGGAAATATCCTCTCCACATCCACTCTATCTGTGTTCTCTGGTCCTGGAGTCCCCCACTATAGGAAATATCCTCTCCACATCCACTCTATCTGTGTTCTCTGGTCCTAGACTACCCCACTATAGGAAATATCCTCTCCACATCCACTCTATCTGTGTCCTCTGGTCCCAGACTCCCCCACTATAGGAAACATCCTCTCCACATCCACTCTATCTGTGCCCTCTGGTCCCAGACTCCCCCACTATAGGAAACATCCTCTCCACATACATTCTATCTGTGCCCTCCGGTCCTAGACTCCCCCACTATAGGAAACATCCTCTCCACATCCACTCTCTCTGTGTCCTCTGGTCCTAGACTCCCCCACTATAGGAAACATCCTCTCCACATCCACTCTATCTGTGTCCTCTGGTCCTGGACTCCCACACTATAGGAAACATCCTCTCCACATCCTCTCTATCTGTGTCCTCTGGTGCTAGACTCCCCCAGTATAGGAAACATCCCCTCCACATCCACTCTATCTGAGCCTTTTAATATTTAATGTTTCAATGAGGTTAGTCCTTTTTCTAAAATCCAGCCACTACAGGACCAGAGCCACCAAACATTCCCCGTGTGTTAACTCTTTCATTGCCAGAATCATTCTCATGAACCTCCTGTGGACTATCTGTAATGCCAGCACATCTGTTCCTAGACAGAGACCCAGATCTGCTCACAATCCTCCGAGTTGTCTGACCATCGTCTTATAAAGCCTCAGCATCACATCCGAGTTTTTATGTGTCTGTTACACTTGTCTGTTTTTGTCTCCGTCCATCTGCCAGTGTTGCATCCTCTAAAATCCTGCGACCTGCAGAGAGATCGAGGCTCCCCAAGCAAAACTCTCTGCTTCCCATCTCTGCCTTAGAGTCCAACCCTCGCTCTCACGACTTTACAGTGTTCAAGAAACTCAGAGGTTCAAAGCAAATTTATTATCAGAATATAATTTCAGTGTAATATTTATTGTCAGAGTACATCTCCGTCACCACATTCAACGCTGAGATTCATTTTCCTGCGGGCAGACTCAGCAAATCTATAGAACAGTAACTGTAAACAGGATCAGTGAAAGAGCAGGAACACAGTTGACGGCAAATATAAATGAACAGCAATAGAGAACAGAAAACATGAAATAGCAGGGTAAAGACTCGGGTCAGGGAACATCCATCTCAATGGATGAGTGTAGTTATCCCCTCTTGTTCAAGAGCCTGATAGTTGGGGGGTAATAACCGTTCCTGAACCTGGTGGTGTGGGCCTGAGGCTCCTGTACCTCCTTCTTGATGGCTGAGGGGTAATAACTGTTCCTGAACCTGGTGGTGTGGGTCCTGTGGCTCCTGTACCTCCTTCCTGATAGTTGGGGGGTAATAACCGTTCCTGAACCTGGTGGTGTGGGTCCTGAGGCTCCTGTACCTCCTTCCTGATGGCTGAGGGGTAATAATTGTTCTTGAACCTGGTGGTGTGGGTCCTGAGGCTCCAGTACCTCCTTCCTGATAGTTGAGTGGTAATAACTGTTCCTGAACCTGGTGGTGTGGGTCCTGAGGCTCCTGTACCTCCTCCCTGATGGTTGAGGGGGTAATAACTGTTCCTGAACCTGGTGGTGTGCATCCTGAGGCTCCTGTACCTCCTCCCTGATGGTTGAGGGGTAATAACTGTTCCTGAACCTGGTGGTGTGGGTCCTGAGGCTCCTGTACCTCCTTATTGATGGCTGAGGGGTAATAACTGTTCCTGAACCTGGTCGTGTGGGTCCTGAGGCTCCAGTACCTCCTTCCTGATGGTTGAGGGGGTAATAACTGTTCCTGAACCTGGTGGTGTGGGTCCTGAGGCTCCTGTACCTCCTTCCTGATGGCTGAGGGGTAATAACTGTTCCTGAACCTGGTGGTGTGGGTCCTGAGGCTCCAGTACCTCCTTCCTGATGGTTGAGGGGGTAATAACTGTTCCTGAACCTGGTGGTGTGGGTCCTGAGGCTCCTGTACCTCCTTCCTGATGGTTGAGGGGTAATAACTGTCCCTGAACCTGGTGGTGTGGGTCCTGAGGCTCCTGTACCTCCTTCCTGATGGTTGAGGGGTAATAACTGTTCCTGAACCTGGTGGTGTGCATCCTGAGGCTCCTGTACCTTCCTGATGGTTGAGGGGTGATAACTGTCCCTGAACCTGGTGGTGTGGGTCCTGAGGCTCCTTACCTCCTTCCTGATGGTTGAGGGGTAATAACTGTCCCTGAACCTGGTGGTGTGGGACCTGAGGCTCCTGTACCTCCTTCCTGATGGTTGAGGGGTAATAACTGTTCCTGAACCTGGTGGTGTGGGTCCTGAGGCTCCTTACCTCCTTCCTGATGGTTGAGGGGTAATAACTGTCCCTGAACCTGGTGGTGTGGGTCCTGAGGCTCCTGTACCTCCTTCCTGATGGTTGAGGGGTAATAACTGTTCCTGAACCTGGTGGTGTGGGTCCTGAGGCTCCTGTACCTCCTTCCTGATGGTTGAGGGGGTAATAACTGTTCCTGATCCTGGTGGTGTGGGTCCTGAGGCTCCTGTACCTCCTTCCTGATGGTTGAGGGGGTAATAACTATTCCTGATCCTGGTGGTGTGGGTCCTGAGGCTCCTGTACCTCCTTCCTGATGGTTGAGGGGGTAATAACTGTTCCTGATCCTGGTGGTGTGGGTCCTGAGGCTCCTGTACCTCCTTCCTGATGGTTGAATGGTAATAACTGTTCCTGAACCTGGTGGTGTGGGTCCTGAGGCTCCTGTACCTCCTTCCTGATGGTTGAGGGGTAATAACTGTTCCTGAACCTGGTGGTGTGGGCCCTGAGGCTCTTGTAGCTTGTAGCCGACGGCAGCAAAGCGAAGAGAGCATGAACTCTGATGGTAGATGCTGCTTTCCTGTGTCAGCATTTCATGTAGATGTGTTCAATGTTTGGGGGGGCTTTACCTGTGATGTACTGGGCTGAATCCACTACTCCTTGTGGGATTTTCCACTCAAAGTCGTTGGTGTTCCCGTACCAGCCCGTGAAGTAGCCAGTCAGAACACTGTCAAAGTTTTAATCTTCATGCCGGATCTGCACAGACTCTGAGGAATCCGAGGCGCGGCAGATATATTTGTATGATGGTTCCAGGACGCCATATGCAGCTGGAGATGGATTTTGTTGCGGGCATTCACAGTTAATACACCGCGGAACGGGCCCCTCTGCCCCGACAAGCTGAGCTGCCCAGTCCGGGACAACTTACCAGCTAACCTCGCGACCGGCGGGCAGATCTCCGGACCGTGGGAGGAAACCCACGGTGTTCACAGGGTAACGTACTGGCGGCTACGTCACCGCGACTGGTCAGACTAACCGGGTGGTGGGGGAGGGGGTGCGTAGTACGCCACAAGTGCTGTTAATCTCTCCGCCGTGTGCTTGCGCCCGCAGAGCGCGAGGAGCGTGGCGGAGGCGGGCGCCCAGGGCCCTCCGCCCGGCCCGGCTTACCGGCCCCCCTCGCAGGTGGAAGTGCCGGTGGAGGCGGACGGCCCCTGCTGCGGGGCCCCGGACGAGGTGCCTGGCCAGCGGTACAGCTCCGACCCCACCGCGCGCCTGGACGGGGAGGGAGAGGCCGGCTTCGAGACGGACAGTTACATCGCGCTGGGTGGCGAGACCCCGGCCGCAGGTGTGTGCGACGCTGACCGCGTGCGAGGGGCTGCGGGCAGGGACGGAGCGAGTCCGTGTGGGGCTGGGGGGGGGGTGTCTTGTGTAAACGGGGACGACACCGATTGTGTCACTTGTTCCCGGTGAAGGGTGAGGGAGGTGGAGTTTGAGTGGATTCACTCGGAGGGATGAATGAGTCCCGGAGGGAGGGGAGGAGAGGGGTGCAGACCCCCTTGGGGAGAGGCCAAATGTGTCCGTGGTGTTGGGGAGGTGATAATGAGGGTTGGACGCACTGTTTGAGGGCAGGAGGTGAGTGTGAGTTCGTCCTTGGCAGGGAGGGGGCTTGGAGGATTGGGGCAGATGCTGGAGGGAGGGGCGAGTCCATTGGGGGTGGAGGAGGAGATGGGGAACGAGGTGAGGTTGGAGAAGCAGCGGGGCCAGTGCGGTCAGTTTGAATTCAATCTCCAGCCTCCCCCTCCCCTCAGGAGTCACCTGACATCTCCATCTCTTCCCCTCAGGTTACATGAACCAGCGGGGGGAGGCCGGAAGAGGCGGGTTATTCCCTCGGGGCAGTGGCGGGAGTGACCTGCTGCTCCCAAGCAGCCCCTTCCAGAATACTGTGCAGAACCCCGAGTACCTGTCGCAGCACAGCTCGCTGTCCGACGACGAGCCGGCCCTCGACTGGGGCCCGGGCCAGCCCAACGGCTACATCCGCGTGGCGACGGCGGAGAACCCCGAGTACCTCGGCCTCTCGGAGACCAGCAGCGTGTAAAAGGGCACCTTGCCGGTGAAATCGGTCCCACCACGGTCTGACTGCACGCCAGAGACTGGCGGGGGGGGGGGGGGCAGCGAGACCCAGACAGGCTGCATTGCGGCGGAGGGAGTGGGGGCTTCTCCCTGGACGATGCTGTGAGTAGGGAAGCGTGGTAACGCTGTCCATTTCTGCCGGTGTTCGTCAGCCATCAGTCTCTCCAGGGACTTACCGCGAATCAAAATGAGGATTGCCCCGGAGCCCGTTCCCCATCTTCGTTCCATTCTGTCCCCCATTCTCACACAGTCACCCCCACTCCTCTCTCCCATTCCACCTCTGAAATATCGCACCCAGCCAGTCGCGGTCTGGTTGGCCGAGTTCTGAACAATGCTGCAGTTAGCGTGAACTGTTAATGAATGTTACCGATTTTTTGTACATCTGATTTTGGGAAATAGTTTTGTATGTTTGAGAGAGAGATTTTTTTTTTTCTAGATGTCTGCTGTGAATAGCTGAGGTGAGGGGAGATGGTCTGATCCGGAGGCCGGTAGCGGGATCTCGGTCAAACCGCGGTTCCTGAGCTCAGACCGTCTCCCGCCAGGCGAATCCGTTAGTCTGATGAGTCGTGCCGGTGGTTACACCCGTGATTGAACCCACCGCGCGTGGCCGCTGATTGGGTTGTGATTTGATCATTGGACACGCTGACTGCGAGGAGAGCCCACGTTTACCGAGTGCCGGGGAGCTGATGGCGGTCTGCACCGAACTCGGGAGAACGGGGATGGACTTCCGATCCGCGTCCCTCCCTCAGGACCGGTCGGCACTCCCGTCTCTCCTCCCAGCCACCGTGTCCTGGAGTTACTCTTGGAATCTGGTACGAACAATAAAGCTCGCAGTTTTTAATCAGCTTCTTGGTTCATTCTTCACCCAGCGTTCCCAGTCTTCCTACAGAGGAGGTTCACGTGCTAAACAGTTCGACCGCTCTCCACTGCTCTCAGCAGGAAAGTTGGAGACGGCAGAAAGCTGCGGCCATTTAATGAAACATCGTCTAAAGGAAAGCTCCAGCGGCACGGCAACGAAAGCTACATGCGTAGGGGCATTTCGGTTCCTGCGCAGCCGGGCACCCACACAGCTTCAAGGGATTCTGAGAATGAAACAGTTAATGTGTGGGGAGTGTTTCATGTCCTGTACTCGCTGGAATTTAGAAGACTAGAGGTGTAGGGGAATCTCATTGCGACCTGTCAAATATCGAAAAGCGTAGATAGAGAGTATGTGGCGAGCATGTTTCTGATGGTGGGGGCAGTCTAGGACCAGAGGACACAGATAGAGTGGATGTGGAGAGGATGTTTCCTGTAGTGGGGAGTCTAGGACCAGAGGACACAGATAGAGTGGATATGGAGAGGATGTTTCCTATAGTGGGGGAGTCGAGAACCAGAGGACACAGATAGAGTGGATGTGGAGAGAATGTTTCCTATAGTGGGGAGTCTAGGACCAGAGGACACAGATAGAGTGGATGTGGAGAGGATGTTTCCTATAGTGGGGAGTCTAGGACCAGAGGACACAGATTGAGTGGATGTGGAGAGGATGTTTCCTATAGTGGGGAGTCTAGGACCAGAGGACACAGATAGAGTGGATGTGGAGAGGATGTTTCCTATAGTGGGGGAGTCGAGAACCAGAGGACACAGATAGAGTGGATGTGGAGAGAATGTTTCCTATAGTGGGGGAGTCCAGGACCAGAGGACACAGATAGAGTGGATGTGGAGAGGATGTTTCCTATAGTGGGGGAGTCTAGGACCAGAAGTCACAGAGAGAGTGGATGTGGAGAGGATGTTTCCTATAGTGGGGGGGGGGGGGGGGAGTCTAGGACTGCCTCAAAAGAGAGGGACGTCCATTTAGAACAGAGATTAGGATGAATTTCTTCAAGGTGGTGAATCAGTGGAATTCGTTGCCACAGTCGGCTGTGGCGGCTGAGTCACTGGGTATATTTAAAGCGCAGGTTGAAGGGTTCCTGATTCGTCAGGCTGTCAAAGGTTACGGGGAGAATGCAGGAGAATGGGAGTTGAGAGGGATAGTAAATCAGCCATGATGGGACGGCTCAGCAGACTGGATGGGCTGAATGGCCTACTGCTCCTGGGTCTTGTGGGTGGGCGTTGCTGTGTAACAGTGGCAAGGAGTCTATCCTGGTTCAGTCTGAGAGTCAGGAGCTGGCCTGCAGCACGGGTCTGGCGTCAGACAGCCCTCTTCACGGCCTGGGTACCACACGAGTAACGGGCTGAATGGCCACGTGCTGTTCCCGTTCTGTAATTACAGGATTTTGGGAATTAAATGTGTTTTGGACACAAGGGGATTCTACGGACGCTGGAAGGACAGAGTGACCCCCACATGCAAGATGCTGGGGGAACTCGGCAGGTCGGTCAGCATCTGTGGAGGGTCTGGGAAGGTTGGTTGGGGGGGGGGGGGGGTTCGTCGGTTAGCGGTGTCCCGATGAGGCTGGAGTTCATTACCGAGTGGGGAGGAGGTGTGCCGCTGGAAGCCCTGGTGCTGACCCGCCTTGTTCTGCAGCAGGGCTGTGTCCCGTCTCCAGGTCCCACCGTGCCTCCGCTCCTCATCCCGGCCGGTATCGAACCCGACTCTGCCTCGAACGGACAGGAGCGGGAATCTCTTTGGCCAGGGGCTGGTAAATTGCACTCGGGTGCAGAAGGATTCTCCAGTGTTGTTTGACCGGTCGGGGAGGTTGGCCCTGCGCAGACCGCCTGAGCCTGGAGGGCAGATGACCGACCTCAGTCTGGCCGTGTCTCGGATGGGTGACCCGACTCCAGCCAGCACATTTCTCCAGTTATTGGAGGCAGACAAGGCTGGAGTCTTGGAGGAGAATGGGCTTGAGAGGTGTAATGAATCAACCATGATGAATTGGAACGGAAGACTCGATGGTCTGAGTGGCCCAAACTCTGCTCCGATGTCTGAAGGTTTTCTGCTCCGTTCAGCCGGACATCTGTAGCAGCTTGCAAACATCCACAGTGCATTTATAACCCATCGGTCCTCGGCCCTCCACCCCTCAATAACAAAGCAGGGGCCAGGGGGAGACTTAACCTCCCCCTCCGTCCCCCCACCCACCGGGTACGGACCCTCGACACACCGTACTGTGGGGGGGCAACTGAAACACCCCCTCCGTCCCCCCACCAACTGGGTACGGACCCTCGACACACCGTACTGTGGGGGGAGAGTGAAACACCCCCTCCGTCCCCCCACCCACCGGGTACGGACCCTCGACACACCATACTGTGGGGGGGCGACTGAAACACCCCCTCCGTCCCCCCACCCACCGGGTACGGACCCTCGACACACCGTACTGTGGGGGGGCGACTGAAACACCCCCTCCGTCCCCCCACCAACTGGGTACGGACCCTCGACACACCGTACTGTGGGGGGAGACTGAAACACCCCCTCCGTCCCCCCACCCACCGGGTACGGACCCTCGACACACCGTACTGTGGGGGGAGACTGAAACACCCCCTCCGTCCCCCCACCCACCGGGTACGGACCCTCGACACACCGTACTGTGGGGGGAGAGTGAAACACCCCCTCCGTCCCCCCACCCACCGGGTACAGACCCTCGACACACCGTACTGTGGGGGGAGACTGAGACACCCCCTCCGTCCCCCCACCCACCGGGTACGGACCCTCAACACACCGTACTGAGGGGGGAGACTGAAACACCCCCTCCGTCCTCCCACCCACCGGGTACGGACCCTCGACACACCGTACTGTGGGGGGAGAGTGAAACACCCCCTCCGTCCCCCCACCCACCGGGTACGGACCCTCGACACACCGTACTGTGGGGGGAGAGTGAAACACCCCCTCCGTCCCCCCACCCACCGGGTACGGACCCTCGACACACCGTACTGTGGGGGGGGACTGAAACACCCCCTCCGTCCCCCCACCCACCGGGTACGGACCCTCGACACACCGTACTGTGGGGGGAGACTGAAACACCCCCTCCGTCCCCCCACCCACCGGGTACGGACCCTCGACACACCGTACTGTGGGGGGGGTGACTGAAACACCCCCTCCGTCCCCCCACCCGCCGGGTACGGACCCTCAACACACCGTACTGTGGGGGGAGAGTGAAACACCCCCTCCGTCCCCCCACCCACCGGGTACGGACCCTCGACACACCGTACTGTGGGGGGAGACTGAAACACCCCCTCCGTCCCCCCACCCACCGGGTACGGACCCTCGACACACCGTACTGTGGGGGGAGAGTGAAACACCCCCTCCGTCCCCCCACCCACCGGGTACGGACCCTCGACACACCGTACTGTGGGGGGAGAGTGAAACACCCCCTCCGTCCCCCCGCCCACCGGGTACAGACCCTCGACACACCGTACTGTGGGGGTAGACTGAGACACCCCCTCCGTCCCCCCACCCACCGGGTACGGACCCTCGACACACCGTACTGTGGGGGGAGACTGAAACACCCCCTCCGTCCCCACACCCGCCGGGTACGGACCCTCGACACGCCGTACTGTGGGGGGAGAGTGAAACACCCCCTCCGTCCCCCCACCCACCGGGTACGGACCCTCGACACACCGTACTGTGGGGGGGGCGACTGAAACACCCCCTCCGTCCCCCCGCCCATCGGGTACGGACCCTCGACACACCGTACTGGGGGGAGACTGAAACACCCCCTCCGTACCCCCACCCACCGGGTACGGACCCTCGACACACCGTACTGCGGGGGGGCAACTGAAACACCCCCTCCGTCCCCCCACCCACCGGGTACGGACCCTCGACACACCGTACTGTGGGGGGAGACTGAAACATCCGCTCCGTCCCCCCACCCACTGTGTACGGACCCTCGACACACCGTACTGTGGGGGGAGACTGAAACAACCCCTCCGTCCCCCCACCCACCGGGTACGGACCCTTGACACACCGTACTGTGGGGGGGGTGACTGAAACACCCACTCCGTCCCCCCACCCACCGGGTACGGACCCTCGACACACCGTACTGTGGTGGGAGACTGAAACACCCCCTCCGTCCCCCCACCAACTGGGTACGGAGCCTCGACACACTGTACTGTGGGGGGAGAGTGAAACACCCCCTCCGTCCCCACCACCCACCGGGTACGGACCCTCGACACACCGTACTGTGGGGGGAGACTGAAACACCCCCTCCGTCCCCCCACCCACCGGGTACGGACCTCGACACACCGTACTGTGGGGGGAGACTGAAACACCCCCTCCGTCCCCCCACCCACCGGGTACGGACCCTCGACACACCGTACTGTGGGGGGAGACTGAAACACCCCCTCCGTCCCCCCACCCACCGGGTACGGACCTTAGACACACCGTACTGTGGGGGGGCGACTGAAACACCCCCTCCGTCCCCCCACCCACCGGGTACGGACCCTCGACACACCGTACTGCGGGGGGGCGACTGAAACACCCCCTCCATCCCCCCACCAACTGGGTACGGACCCTCGACACACCGTACTGTGGGGGGAGACTGAAACACCCCCTCCGTCCCCCCACCCGCCGGGTACGGACCCTCGACACACCGTACTGTGTGGGGAGACTGAAACACCCACTCCGTCCCCCACCCACCGGGTACGGACCCTCGACACACCGTACTGTGGGGGGAGACTGAAACACCCCCTCCGTCCCCCACCAACTGGGTACGGACCCTCGACACACTTTACTGTGGGGGGAGAGTGAAACACCCCCTCCGTCCCCCCACCCACCGGGTACGGACCCTCGACACACCGTACTGAGGGGGGAGACTGAAACACCCCCTCCGTCCTCCCACCCACCGGGTACGGACCCTCGACACACCGTACTGTGGGGGGAGACTGAAATACCCCCTCTGTCCCCCCACCCACCGGTTACGGACCCTCGACAGACCGTACTGTGGGGGGAGACTGAAACACCCACTCCGTCCCCCACCCACCGGGTACGGACCCTCGACACACCGTACTGTGGGGGGAGAGTGAAACACCCCCTCCGTCCCCCCACCCACCGGGTACGGACCCTCGACACACCGTACTGAGGGGGGAGACTGAAACACCCCCTCCGTCCTCCCACCCACCGGGTACGGACCCTCGACACACCGTACTGTGGGGGGAGACTGAAACACCCCCTCTGTCCCCCCACCCACCGGTTACGGACCCTCGACACACCGTACTGTGGGGGGAGACTGAAACACCCCCTCCGTCCCCCCACCCACCGGTTACGGACCCTCGACACACCGTACTGTGGGGGGGGTGACTGAAACACCCCCTCCGTCCCCCCACCAACTGGGTACGGACCCTCGACACACCGTACTGTGGGGGGAGACTGAAACACCCCCTCCGTCCCCCCGCCCACCGGGTATGGAACCTCGACACACCGTACTGTGGGGGGGCGACTGAAACACCCCCTCCGTCCCCCACCAACTGGGTACGGACCCTCGACACACCGTACTGTGGGGGGAGACTGAAACACCCCCTCTGTCCCCCCACCCACCGGGTACGGACCCTCGACACACCGTACTGTGGGGGGAGACTGAAACACCCCCTCTGTCCCCCCACCCACCGGGTACGGACCCTCGACACACCGTACTGTGGGGGGAGACTGAAACACCCCCTCCGTCCCCCCACCAACTGGGTACGGACCTTGGACACACCGTACTGTGGGGGGAGACTGAAACACCCCCTCCGTCCCCCCACCCACCGGGTACGGACCCTCGACACACCGTACTGTGGGGGGGCGACTGAAACACCCCCTCCGTCCCCCCACCAACTGGGTACGGACCCTCGACACACTGTACTGTGGGGGGAGAGTGAAACACCCCCTCCGTCCCCACCACCCACCGGGTACGGACCCTCGACACACCGTACTGTGGGGGGAGACTGAAACACCCCCTCCGTACCCCCACCCACTGGGTACGGACCATCGACACACCGTACTGTGGGGCGAGAGTGAAACTCCCCCTCCGTCCCCCCACCCACCGGGTACGGACCCTCGACACACCGTACTGTGGGGGGAGACTGAAACACCCCCTCCGTCCCCCCGCCCAACGGGTACAGACCCTCGACACATCGTACTGTGGGGGGAGACTGAAACACCCCCTCCGTCCCCCCACCCACCGGGTACGGACCCTCGACACACCGTACTGTGGGGGGAGACTGAAACACCCCCTCCGTTCCCCTACCCACCGGGTACGGACCCTCGACACACCGTACTGTGGGGCGAGAGTGAAACACCCCCTCCGTTCCCCTACCCACCGGGTACGGACCCTCGACACACCGTACTGTGGGGGTAGACTGAAACACCCCCTCCGTCCCCCCACCCACCGGGTACGGACCCTTGACACACCGTACTGTGGGGGGAGACTGAAACACCCCCTCCGTCCCCCCACCCACCGGGTACGGACCCTCGACACACCGTACTGTGGGGGGAGACTGAGACACCCCCCCCCGTCCCCCCACCCATCGGGTACGGACCCTCGACAGACCGTACTGTGGGGGGAGACTGAAACACCCCCTCCGTCCCCCCACCCACTGGGTACGGACCCTCGACACACCGTACTGTGGGGGTAGACTGAGACACCCCCCCCCCGTCCCCCCACCCATCGGGTACGGACCCTCGACACACCGTACTGTGGGGCGAGAGTGAAACACCCCATCCGTCCCCCCCACCCACCGGGTACGGACCCTCGACACACCGTACTGTGGGGGGAGACTGAAACACTCCCTCCGTCCCCCCGCCCACCGGGTACGGACCCTCGACACACCGTACTGTAGGGGGAGACTGAAACACCCCCCCCCCCCGGTCCCCCCACCCGCCGGGTACGGACCCTCGAGACACCGAACTGTGGGGGGAGAATGAAACACCCCCTCCGTCCCCCCACCCACCGGGTACGGACCCTCGACACACCGTACTGTGGGGGGAGAGTGAAACACCCCCCCCCATCCCCCCACCCACCGAGTACGGACCCTCGACACACCGTACTGTGGGGGGAGACTGAAACACCCCCTCCGTCCCCCCACCCACTGGGTACGGACCCTCGACACACCGTACTGTGGGGGGAGAGTGAAACACCCCCCCCATCCCCCCACCCACCGAGTACGGACCCTCGACACACCGTACTGTGGGGGGAGACTGAAACACCCCCCCCGTCCCCCCACCCACCGGGTACGGACCCTCGACACACCGTACTGTGGGGGGGCGACTGAAACACCCCCTCCGTACCCCCACCCACTGGGTACGGACCATCGACACACCGTACTGTGGGGGGAGACTGAAACACCCCCTCTGTCCCCCCACCCACCGGGTACGGACCCTCGACACTCCGTACTGTGGGGGGAGACTGAAACACCCCCCTCTGTCCCCCCACCCACCGGGTACGGACCCTCGACACACTGTACTGTGGGGGGAGAGTGAAACACCCCCCCCATCCCCCCACCCACCGAGTACGGACCCTCGACACACTGTACTGTGGGGGGAGAGTGAAACACCCCCTCCGTCCCCCCACCCACTGGGTACGGACCCTCGACACACCGTACTGTGGGGTGGGGGCAACTGAAACACCGTCCCCCCACCCACCGTGTACTGACCCTCGACACACCGTACTGTGGGGGGAGACTGAAACACCCCCTCCGTCCCCCCACCCACCGGGTACGGACCCTCGACACACCGTACTGTGGGGTGAGACGAAACACCCCCTCCGTCCCCCCACCCACTGTGTACGGACCCTCGACACACCGTACTGCGGGGGGGCGACTGAAACACCCCCTCCATCCCCCCACCAACTGGGTACGGACCCTCGACACACCGTACTGTGGGTGGAGACTGAAACACCCCGTCCGTCCCCCCACCCACCGGGTACGGACCCTCGACACACCGTACTGTGGGGGGAGACTGAAACACCCCCTCTGTCCCCCCACCCACCGGGTACGGACCCTCGACACACCGTACTGTGGGGGGAGACTGAAACACCCCCTCTGTCCCCCCACCCACTGGGTACGGACCCTCGACACACCGTACTGTGGGAAAAGACTGAAACACCCCCCCCATCCCCCCACCCACCGGGTACGGACCCTCGACACACCGTACTGTGGGGGGAGACTGAAACACCCCCTCCGTCCCCCCACCCACCGTGTACGGACCCTCGACACACCGTACTGTGGGGTGAGACGAAACACCCCCTCCGTCCCCCCACCCACTGTGTACGGACCCTCGACACACCGTACTGCGGGGGGGCGACTGAAACACCCCCTCCATCCCCCCACCAACTGGGTACGGACCCTCGACACACCGTACTGTGGGTGGAGACTGAAACACCCCGTCCGTCCCCCCACCCACCGGGTACGGACCCTCGACACACCGTACTGTGGGGGGAGACTGAAACACCCCCTCTGTCCCCCCACCCACCGGGTACGGACCCTCGACACACCGTACTGTGGGAGAAGACTGAAACACCCCCCCCCATCCCCCCACCCACCGGGTACGGACCCTCGACACACCGTACTGTGGGGGGAGACTGAAACACCCCCTCCGTCCCCCCACCCACCGTGTACGGACCCTCGACACACTGTATTGTGGGGGGAGACTGAAACACCCCCTCTGTCCCCCCACCCACCGGGTACGGACCCTCGACACACCGTACTGTGTGGGGAGACTGAAACACCCCCTCCGTCCCCCCACCCACCGGGTACGGACCCTCGACACACCGTACTGTGGGGGGCGAGAGCCTCTGCACACGATATTGTGGATCAATCAGAATTTGGTTTCACCTGGAAGTTATCCTCTCCACGTCCCCCCCTGTCTGGTGGTTTGTAAGTTTGGTAGTTTTGAAAGAGATCCCCACATATTCTTCTACATTCCAGTGAGTGCAGGCCTTAAGCTGCCAAATGCTCCTCATGGGTTAACCCTCTCATTCCCGTAATCATCCTCGTGAGCCTCCTCCAATGACGGCGCATCCTTTCTGAGACGCGGGGCCCCAACCTGCTGACAACCCTCCAAGTGCCGCCTGACTTGGCTTCTAAATAGTTAAGTTGAACGTAAGTAGTGAAAGAAACAGAGGCATTGAAGTGACAGTAGTGTGGTGGTGGTTCTGGGTTTGGAGATGGGGTGGTAGAGGGGAAGACGCTGTTGCTGGATTACGGAGGCTCTGGTACCTTGGTCACAGCGAGCAGGGGACGTGTTCTGGGTGATGAGGGTCCCGAAGGAGGCACCTCTGCTTGTCGGGTTTGTTTTGGTACGAGCTGGCTGAGTTTACCAGTTTCTGCAACTGACTTCCGTCCTGTGCAGTGTTCCCCAGCCCACACACCAGACGGTGATGCAGCCGGTCACAACGCTCTCCACGGCACTTCCGTAGAAGATTTCATGTATCTTGGCCGACAAACCAAAATCTCCAGCAACTGCGGCCCCCACCCTCTGGAAACAGATAGTCGCCCCGGTCAAATCCCCTGCACCCCTTCGGGGTCCGCGGGCACAGGCTCGCTCTCTGTTCCGGGTTTCCGAGGCTGTGGGGGTGGGGGAAGCTACCACAGATCTGAATTCACTCGGGCTGGACCACGGGATGTCGGGGGTGCTGGGGGTCAGCTATGCGATGCTGCTGATCATCCAAAATGTTGGACATCACAGTTCTCATAGGCCCATGGCCACGAAACACGAGGGAGTCTGCAGGTGCTGGAAGTGCAGACACTCACACACACACACACACACACACACACACTCACACTCACACTCACAGACACACACACACACACTCACACACAGACACACACACTCACACTCCCACACAGACACACACCACACACACACACACACACACTCACACTCACACACAGACACATACACACACACACACAGACACACACACTCACACACAGACACACACACTCACACACACACACTCACACAGACACACACACACTCACACACACAGACACTCACACACAGACACAGACACACACACACACTCTCACACTCACACACACGCACTCACAGAGACACCACACTCACACACAGACAGACACACACACACACTCACTCGCACACTCACACACACTCACACACTCACTCACACACACACTGACACACACACTCACACACACCCACTCACACTCACACACACAGACACACTCTCACACGCACTCTCACACACACACACTCACACACACACACACACACACACACACAATCACACACTCAAACACACACATACACACACACACAGGACACACACACACTCACACACACACGGGAACACACACACACAGACATACACACGGACACAGACACACTCACACGCACACACACAGAGACACACAGACACACACACACACAGACACACACACAATCACACTCACAGACTCACACACACACACGGATACAGACACACTCTCACTCACACACACAGACACACTCTCACACGCACTCTCACACACACACACTGACACACACACACACAATCACACACTCAAACACACACACACACACACTCACACAGACACACACACACACTCGCACAGACCACACACACTCACACACACAGACACACACACACGGACACAGACACACACACACACGGACACAGACACACACACACAGACACACACACACGCACACACACAGAGACACACAGACACACACACACACAGACACACACACGGACACACTCACACTCAGACTCACACACACACACGGATACAGACACACACACACACGCGCGGACACACACACTTACACACACACACGCACAGGCACTCACACACGCTCATACAGACACAGAGACTCTCACACACAGACTCAGACACACACACGGACACAGACACTCACAGATTCCACACACTCACTCACACACACAGACACACACTCTCACACATACTCACACACACACAAACTCACTCACACAGATAGACACACACACGGACACACACACACACACACACACACACACACACACGGACACAGACACTCACACACACACTCACACACACACACACACACACAGACACACACACACACACACACACACGGACACAGACACTCACACACACACACACTCACACACACACTCACACACACACACACACACTCACACAACACACACACACACGGACACACACACACACACGGGACACAGACACGGACACACACACTCACACACACACACACTCACACACACACACACACTCACACACACACACACACTCACACACACACTCACACACACACACACACTCACACACACACACACACACGGACACACACACACACACGGACACTCACAGATTCCACACACACAGACACACACGGACACACACACACACACACACACTCACACACACACACACACAGACAAACACACACCCCCACCCCGGAGGAACTCAGCAGGCCAGGCAGGCGTCTCCGGAAAAGAGTAAACCAAACGACATTTGGGCCTCGGCCCGGAGCTTCGACTATACTCGTTTCCATAGAAACTCCTGGCCTGCTGAGTTCCTCCAGCATTCTGTGTGTGTTCCAAGATAAATCTCTCCTTCATCACCCTGCCAGGTCTGAGAGTCTGTGAAAAGTCCTCCCCCACACCACTATCTGGCTTTCCTCCAATCTCCTTATTAACCATTTCCACCGTCTCCATCTGTCCACTCGATCCACACCTCTTATCATCTTGTACACCTTAAATTCCTCCGCACCCTCTCTAATCCAGACAGCGTCCTGGTGAATCTCCTCTGCACCCTCTCTAATCCAGGCAGTGTCCTGGTGAATCTCCTCTGCACCCTCTCTAATCCAGGCAGCGCCCTGGTGAATCTCCTCTGCACCCTCTCTAATCGCGGCAGCATCCTGGTGATCTCCTCTGCACCCTATCTAAATCCAGGCAGTGTCCTGGTGATTCTCCTCTGCACCCTCTCTAATCCAGGCAGCATCCTGGTGAATCTCCCTCTGCACCCTCCCTAATCCGGGCAGCATCCTGGTGAATCTCCCTCTGCACCCTCTCTAATCCAGGCAGCGTCCTGGTGAATCTCCTCTGCACCCTCTCTAATCAGGCAGCGTCCTGGTGAATCTCCTCTGCACCCTCTCTAATCCAGGCAGCGTCCTGGTGAATCTCCTCTGCACCCTCTCTAATCCAGGCAGCGTCCTGGTGAATCTCCTCTGCACCCTCTCTAATCCAGGCAGCGTCCTGGTGAATCTCCTCTGCACCCTCTCTAATCCAGGCAGCGTCCTGGTGAATCTCCTCTGCACCCTCTCTAATCCAGGCAGCGTCCTGGTGAATCTCCTCTGCACCCTCTCTAATCCAGGCAGCATCCTGGTGAATCTCCTCTGCACCCTCTCTAATCCAGGCAGCATCCTGGTGAATCTCCTCTGCACCCTCTCTAATCCAGGCAGCATCCTGGTGAATCTCCTCTGGCACCCTCTCTAATCCAGGCAGCATCCTGGTGAATCTCCTCTGCACCCTCTCTAATCCAGACAGCGTCCTGGTGATTCTCCTCCGCACCCTCTCTAATCCAGGCAGCATCCTGGTGAATCTCCTCTGCACCCTCTCTAAGTCAGCTCCATCACGGGCATTAGGCTCCCCAAAATCCAGGGCATCTTCAACAGGTGATGCCTCATAAAGGGCCCCCATCCTCCAAGAGATTCCCTCTTCTCACTGTTAACCTTCAGAGGAGGAGTTACAGGAGCCTGAAGGCCCACACTCAGCAATTCAGGAACAGCTTCTTCCCCTCTGCCATCAGGGAGGAGGTACAGGAGCCTGAAGACACCACACTCAGTGATTCAGGAACAGTTTCTTCCCCTCTGCCATCAGGGACGTGGTACAGGAGCCCGAAGACACACACTCAGCAATTCAGGAACAGCTTTCTTCCCTCCGCCATCAGGGAGGAGGTACAGGAGCCTGAAGACACACACTCAATGATTCAGGAACAGCTTCTTCCCCTCTGCCATCAGGGAGGGGGTACAGGAGCCTGAAGACACACACACAACGATTCAGGAACAGCTTCTTCCCCTCTGCCATCAGGGAGGGGGTACAGGAGCCTGAAGACACACACACAACGATTCAGGAACAGCTTCTTCCCCTCTGCCATCAGGGAGGAGGTACAGGAGCCTGAAGACACACACTCAAGGATTCAGGAACAGTTTTCTTCCCCTCTGCCATCAGGGACGTGGTACAGGAGCCCGAAGACACACACTCAGCAATTCAGGAACAGCTTCTTCCCCTCCGCCATCAGTGAGGAGGTACAGGAGCCTGAAGACACACACTCAATGATTCAGGAACAGCTTCTTCCCCTCTGCCATCAGGGAGGGGGTACAGGAGCCTGAAGACACACACACAACGATTCAGGAACAGCTTCTTCCCCTCTGCCATCAGGGAGGGGGTACAGGAGCCTGAAGACACACACACAACGATTCAGGAACAGCTTCTTCCCCTCTGCCATCAGGGAGGAGGTACAGGAGCCTGAAGACACACACTCAACGATTCAGGAACAGCTTCTTCCCTCTGCCATCAGGGAGGGGGTACAGGAGTCTGAAGACACACACTCAACGATTCAGGAACAGCTTCTTCCCCTCTGCCATCAGGGAGGGGGTACAGGAGCCTGAAGACACACACTCAACGATTCAGGAACAACTTCTTCCCCTCTGCATCAGGGAGGAGGTACAGGAGCCTGAAGACACACACTCAACGATTCAGGAACAGCTTCTTCCCCTCTGCCATCAGGGAGGGGGTACAGGAGCCTGAAGACACACACACAACGATTCAGGAACAGCTTCTTCCCCTCTGCCATCAGGGAGGAGGTACAGGAGCCTGAAGACACACACTCAACGATTCAGGAACAGCTTCTTCCCCTCTGCCATCAGGGAGGGGGTACAGGAGCCTGAAGACACACACTCAACGATTCAGGAACAACTTCTTCCCCTCTGCCATCAGGGAGGAGGTACAGAGAGCCTGAAGACACACACTCAACGATTCAGGAACAGCTTCTTCCCCTCTGCCATCAGGGAGGGGGTACAGGAGTCTGAAGACACACACTCAACGATTCAGGAACAGCTTCTTCCCCTCTGCCATCAGGGAGGGGGTACAGGAGCCTGAAGACACACACTCAACGATTCAGGAACAACTTCTTCCCCTCTGCCATCAGGGAGGAGGTACAGGAGCCTGAAGACAGACACTCAACGATTCAGGAACAGCTTCTTCCCCTCTGCTAATTTCCGAATGGCCACTGAACCCCATGTAAAACTACCTCACCACTTTTTTTCTCTATTTTTGCACTACTTATTTTTATAGATATTTCTTACAATAATTCATAGATTTTTGATAGTAGTTATTTATCATTAGGTACTGCTGCCACAGAACAACAAATTTCACGCCATATGCCAGGGAGATGAAACCTGATTCTCCCTTCCTGCCCCCTCCTCGGTAAGGTGAAGAGGTTGGGGGCTCGAATGCAGCCAGAAGGCGAGGAGCAGCCCGCCCGCATCTTGCCCGGAGCCTGGGTCTGGACCAGGAGCAGGATTTGCTGCCGGGCCAGCCGATCCCTCTGTGCACACATGCTGTCCCTGCAGTCTCCGAGATGGCTGCCGGGCGAGCGGGCATCTGCCGCCGTCTATTTCTATCCTGCGCCCGCGGTGCCGGACGGTCTCCGTGCCCGGGGAGCCGCGCCCTACTTACCGAGGCCAGCTCTCTGCGTCGGGTCGACGCGTCACTCCGAGCCCGTGTTTATGAGGGGTCCACGGCTCTCTCCGCTTCCCTCTCGGCCCACCGCAGGGCGATGGCTGTCCGGAGGGGAGCACCCTGGCTGGCTGCCCCTGTGCCTCGCACTCCTCCGCCTGCAGCCCGGAGCCGCCAGAGTCAATGACATCCTCCCGCAGGGGGAGCCGGACTACACCCTGCCCCGACTACCGCGGGAAGGGCTGCATCGACGACAAGGGCTTTGTGTTCGACGTGGGCGAGAGGTTCTACCCCACCGCCAGTCCTGTCCGTGTGTCTGCACCGCCGTGGGGCCCGTCTGCCAGAAGCCCCACTGCCCCAGGCTTCCCGCCCGCTGCGTCCAGGTCAACTACCAGTCCTGCTGCCCGCAGTGCCTGCAGGTCCGTAACTCGTGTCGGTACGGAGGGCAGACCTACAAACTCTACCAGGAGTTCTGGGTAAGCGCTGCCCGCCACTTGGGCTCTGCTTTTCAGTTACGCACTTATTGGTAAATATACTTTCCTTTCCTCTCCAGCTAACGCTGCGCGGGTTAACCAGCCCCACATCCCCCTTCTATCAAAACCACCTCCCCTCTGTCACCGACCTCTCAGAAACACCCGCAGGATTTCCCGTCGACCTGCAGCCCTCCATACCTCACCCCACCCCCGTACCTATCCAGACTTCTCTCAAACTCCACTTCTCTCCTCCCACCTTTCACCTTTGACCTCTAGTCTTCATCCCACTCAACCTCATTTACCCCTTCTATACCCCTCATTGTTCTGTATACCTCTAAAAAAATCTCTGCTCATTCTGCCCGGATACAAAGCCTTAACCTATTTAGCCCTTCCCCTAAATCTGAGAACCTCATTCTCCTCGGATACAAAGTCTTAACCTATTTAACTTTCCCCTAAATCTGAGACCCTCATTCTCCCCAGATACAAAGCCTTAAACTATTTAACCTTTTCCCTAAATCTGAGACCCTCATTTTCGCCGGATACAAAGCCTTAAACTATTTAACCTTTTCCCTCAATCTGAGACCCTCATTCTCCCCAGATACAAAGCCTTAAACTATTTAACCTTTTCCCTCAATCTGAGACCCTCATTCTCCCCAGATACAAAGCCTTAAACTATTTAACCTTTTCCCTAATCTGAGACCCTCATTTTCGCCGGATACAAAGCCTTAAACTATTTAACCTTTTCCCTCAATCTGAGACCCTCATTCTCCCCAGATACAAAGCCTTAAACTATTTAACCTTTTCCCTAAATCTGAGACCCCGCATTCTCTCCGGATACAAAGCCTTAAACTATTTAACCCTTCCCCTAAATCTGAGACCCCCATTCTCCCCGGAAGCAAAGCCTTAAACTATTTAACCTTTTCACTGAATCTGAGACCCTCATTCTCCCCGGAAGCAAAGCCTTAACCTATTTAACCCTTCCCCTAAATCTGAGACCCGCATTCTCTCCGGATACAAAGCCTTAAACTATTTAACTCTTCCCCTAAATCTGAGACCCCCATTCTCCCAGGAAGCAAAGCCTTAAACTATTTAACCTTTTCACTGAATGTGAGACCCTCATTCTCCCCGGAAGCAAAGCCTTAAACTATTTAACCTTTCCCTAAATCTGAGACCCCCATTCTCTCCGGATACAAAGCCTTAAACTATTTAACCCTTCCCCTAAATCTGAGACCCCCATTCTCCCCGGAAGCAAAGCCTTAAACTATTAACCTTTTCCCTAAATCTGAGACCCCCATTCTCTCCGGATACAAAGCCTTAAACTATTTAACCCTTCCCTTCAATCTGAGACCCCCATTCTCCCCGGATACAAAGCCTTAAACTATTTAACCCTTCCCTAAATCTGAGACCCCCATTCTCTCCCGGATACAAAGCCTTAAACTATTTAACCCTTCCCCTAAATCTGAGACCCCCCATTCTCTCCGGATACAAAGCCTTAAACTATTTAACCCTTCCCTAAATCTGAGACCCCCATTCTCCCCGGAAGCAAAGCCTTAAACTATTTAACCTTTTCACTGAATCTGAGACCCTCATTCTCCCCGGAAGCAAAGCCTTAACCCTATTTAACCCTTCCCCTAAATCTGAGACCCGCATTCTCTCCGGATACAAAGCCTTAAACTATTTAACTCTTCCCCTAAATCTGAGACCCCCATTCTCCCAGGAAGCAAAGCCTTAAACTATTTAACCTTTTCACTGAATGTGAGACCCTCATTCTCCCCGGAAGCAAAGCCTTAAACTATTTAACCTTTTCCCTAAATCTGAGACCCCCATTCTCTCCGGATACAAAGCCTTAAACTATTTAACCCTTCCCCTAAATCTGAGACCCCCATTCTCCCCGGAAGCAAAGCCTTAAACTATTTAACCTTTTCCCTAAATCTGAGACCCCCATTCTCTCCGGATACAAAGCCTTAAACTATTTAACCCTTCCCTTCAATCTGAGACCCCATTCTCCCCGGATACAAAGCCTTAAACTATTTAACCCTTCCCCTAAATCTGAGACCCCCATTCTCCCAGATACAAAGCCTTAAACTATTTAACCCTTCCCCTAAATCTGAGACCCCCATTCTCTCCGGATACAAAGCCTTAACCTATTTAACTTTCCCCTCAATCTGAGACCCCCATTCTCCCCGATACAAAGCCTTGACCTATTTAACCCTTCCCTCAATCTGAGACCCCCATTCTCCCCGGATACAAAGCCTTGACCTATTTAACCCTTCCCCTCAATCTGAGACCCCCCATTCTCTCCGGATACAAAGCCTTAACCTATTTAACTTTCCCCTCAATCTGAGACCCTCATTCTCCCCGGAAGCAAAACCTTAACTATTTAATCTCTCCTTGTATCTGAGCCGCTAAGTCACCATCCTTGTAAATTTTCTCTGTCCTCTTTTAGGTGACCGAAACTGCCCCCAGTTGGGCCCCACCAGTGTCTTACTCAACTGCAGCAAAACATCCCATATCCGGTAGTCAATACTTTGATCAATGAAGGCCGACGTTGCAAAAGCCTTCTTTACAACCCTATCTACACCGTGACACCTCTTCCAGGGAATTGTGGATCCCCTTTTTCTGTTCTGGCTGTGTAAGACTTCCGGGCTGGTCCTTCAGAACTGCAACAGTTCAGACTTGCCTGCATTAAATTCCATCGGCCACTTTCCAGCCCATATCCCCAGCCGGCCTACATCCCACTGCAATCTCCGATAGTATCCCTCACTGTCCACAACAGTCCAATCTGACATCTGCTGTTTTCACCTTAGTATTTAAGAAACACTTTATTTTGTATCTGAACTTTAACCTCTGACTTGTTTTTAATAAGACTCTGAATTCTTTAGAATTATTGAGCGTTGTTTTTGCCTTGAACGTTGTGCCCTGACCAACACATCACATAAACGTCCACTGAAACGTGAATGTGGGGCCCGGTGTGGTCTTCTGCTGCTGTCGCCCATCCACTTCAGGGTCAACGTGCTGTGCGTTCAGAGATGCTCTGTTGCACACCAGTGTTGTAACGTCTGGTTATTTGAGTTACTGTCACCTTCCTGTCAGCTCGAACCAGTCTGGCCGTTCTCCTCTGACCTCTCTCGTTAACAAGGCGTTTCCCCCCCACACAACGAGATGTTTTGTTTCTCACACCATTCTCTGTAAACTCCAGAGACCGTTGTGCGTGAAACTCCCAGGAGACCGGCAGTTTCTGGAGAACCAGCACCAGCAATCATTCCACGATCAGACTCACTCAGATCACATTTCCTTCCCCATTCTGGTGTTCGGTCTGACAACAGCTGAACCTCATGACCGTGTCTGCGTGCTCTTACGCATTGAGTTGCTGCCACGTGATTGGCTGATAGGATATTTGCATTAACGAGCAGGTGTACCTCAAAGTGTATAATGTACATATATATTTCATATTTTTAGTTTCATATATTTTATATACGATTTGCTGTGTGCACGTATGTCGTGTGTGTGTGTGTGTATATATGTATGAAATACAAGAAATTTTGCAGATGTTGGCAATCTGAAGCAACACACACAAAGGGAACTCAACGGGTCAGGCAGCATCTAGGGAGAGGAATAAGGCGTTGACGTTTCCAGGCCGAGACCCTTCCTCAGGACTAGGGAGGGAGGGGGACGATGCCAGAGTGAAAGGGTTGGGGGGAGGGGAGGAAGGGTAGCCCGAAGGTGAGAGGTGAAGACGGGTGGGTGGGAAAGGTCAAGGGCTGGACAGGAAGCAATCTGACAGGAGAGGAGAGTGGACTGTGGGAGAAAGGAGAGGAGGAGGGACACCAGGGGGAGGTGATGGGTGGGGAAAGGTAAAGGGCCTGGAGAGGAAGGAATCTGACAGGAGAGGAGAGTGGACCGTGGGGAGAAAGGGGAGGAGGAGGGACACCAGGGGGGAGGTGATGGGTGGGAAAGGTAAAGGGCTGGACAGGAAGCAATCTGACAGGAGAGGAGAGTGGACCGTGGGAGAAAGGGGAGGAGGAGGGGACACCAGGGGGAGGTGATGGGTGGGAAAGGTAAAGGGCTGGAGAGGAAGGAATCTGATAGGAGAGGAGAGTGGACCGTGGGAGAAAGGAGAGGAGGAGGGTACCCAGGGGGAGGTGATGGGTGGGGAGGTAAAGGGCTGGAGAGGAAGGAATCTGATAGGAGAGGAGAGTGGACCGTGGGAGAAAGGGGAGGAGGAGGGTACCCAGGGGGAGGTGATGGGTGGGGAAGGTAAAGGGCTGGAGAGGAAGGAATCTGATAGGAGAGGAGAGTGGACCGTGGGAGAAAGGGGAGGAGGAGGGTACCCAGGGGGAGGTGATGGGTGGGGAAGGTAAAGGGCTGGAGAGGAAGGAATCTGATAGGAGAGGAGAGTGGACCGTGGGAGAAAGGGGAGGAGGAGGGGACCCAGGGGGAGGTGATAGGCAGGAGAGGTAGGAGGCCAGAGGAAGAAGGAAGGGGGAGGGAATTTTTTTATATAGCAGAAGGAGAAATTGATGTTCATGCCATCAGCTTGGCGGCTACTCAGGCAGAGTATAAGATGTTGCTGCTCCAACCTGAGACAGGCCTCATTGTGGCACGTGAGGAAGCCATGGACCGCTGGAACAGAATGAGAATCTGCAGATGCTGGAAATCCAGAGTTACACACACACAGACACAGACACACACTCACACACACACACACACACACACACACACAGACACAGACACACACACAGACACACACACACACACACACACACACACAAACATACATTCACACAGACACACACACACACACTCACACACATAGACACACACACACACAGACACAGACACACACACACACACACACAGACACAGACACACACACACACACACACAGACACACACACACACAGACAGACACACACACACACAGACACACACACACACACTCACACACATAGACACACACACACACAGACACAGACACACACACACACACACACTCACACACACACAGACACAAACACACACAGACACACACACAGACACAGACACAGCACACACACACTCACACACATAGACACACACACACACACAGACAGACACACACAGACACAGACACACACACACACTCACACACAGACACACACACACATACACACACACACTCACACACACAGGAGACACACACAGACACACACACACGCACTCACACACACACACACACAGACACACACACAAACACACACACAGACACACACACACACACATTCACACACACACACTCACACACACAGACACACACACACACACTCACACACATAGACACACACACACACAGACACAGACACACACACACTCACACACATAGACACACACACACTCACACACATAGACACACACACACACACAGACACACACACTCACACACATAGACACACACACACAGAGACACAGACACACACACACAGACACAGACACACACACACACACACACATTCACACACAGACACACACAAACACACACACAGACACACACACACACACAGACACACACACAAACACACATTCACACACACACAGACACACACACACTCACACACATAGACACACACACACACAGACACAGACACACACACTCACACACATAGACACACACACACACACACATAGACACACACACACTCACACACATAGACACACACACACACAGACAGTCACACACTCACACACAAAATGCTGGAGGAACTCAGCAGGTTGGGCAGCATCTACGGAGAGGGAAAGAACAGTCGACGTCTGACGCCGAGACCCTCCATCGGGACTGGAGCAGGTCTCGGACCGCAGATGCCCCGCCTGACCTGCCAAGTTCTGGAAACCCTGAGCAGGTTTGTGGAGGGAGGGGGAGGCAGAATACACGTTGCATGTCAATGGCTTTTCATTCTTGTGTCAAGACGAGGACCCCCCTCAGGGTACACTCCAACCTGATGTTCCGAACTTCGATTTCTCCTCCCTGTGTACCCTTAACTCCCTCTACTCCCCACTCTGGACTTCTGCCTCCCCTCAACTGCCTATCACCTCCCCCTGGAGCCCGTCCTCCTTCCCTTTCTCCTACGGTCCACACTCCTCTCCTATCAGACTCCTTTCCTCTGACCTTCCCCCCCCACCTGGCCTCACCCATCACCTTCCAGCTGTCCTCCTTCCCCTCATCCCACCTATACTTGTCTTCAGGCATCCTCCTCTTTCATTCTCAGTCCTGAAGAAGGGTCTCAGACTGTTTACTCCTTTCAATAGACGCTGCCTGGCCGGCTGAGTTCCTCCAGCATCCTTTGCTTTCCATTGGGTGCTTGGTGGGAGTGTCAAGGAACAAAGACGAGGAAGTAAAATAGATTAGAGTTATGTTTTTCAGGCTGGTGTCAAGTCGAGTCACTTTTATTGTCATTTCGACCATAACTGCTGGCACAGTACACAGTAAAGATGAGACAACATTTTTCAGGACCGTGGTGTTACATGACACAGTACAAAAAAAACTAGACTGAACTACGTAAAAAACAACACAGAGAAAACTACACTAGACTACAGACCTACCCAGGACTGCATAACGTGCACAAAAACAGTGCAGGCATTACAATAAATAATAAACAGGACAATCGGGCAGTAAGGTGTCAGTCAGACTCTGGGTATTGAGGAGTCCTGATAGCTCGGGGGAAGAAACTGTTGCACAGTCTGGTCGTGAGAGCCCGAATGCTTCGGAGCCTTTTCCCAGACGGCAGGGAGGGAGGAGAGATTGTATGAGGGGTGCGTGGGGGTCCTTCATAATGCTGTTGGCTCTGCGGATGCAGTGTGTGGTGTAAATGTCCGTAATGGCGGGTAGAGAGACCCCGATGATCTTCTCAGCTGACCTCACTATCCGCTGCAGCGTCTTGCAATCCGAGACGGTTGCAATTTCCGAACCGGGCGGTGATGCAGCTGCTCAGGATGCTCTCAATACAACCCCCTGTAGAATGTGATGAGGATGGGGGGGTGGGAGATGGGACTTTCCTCAGCCTTCGCAGAAAGTAGAGACGCTGCTGGGCTTTCTTTGCTATGGAGCTGGTGTTGAGGGACCAGGTGAGATTCTCCACCAGGTGAACACCAAGAAATTTGGTGCCCTTAACGATCTCTACTGAGGAGCTGTCGATGTTCAGCGGGGAGTGGTCGCTCCGTGCCCTCCTGAAGTCAACAACCATCTCTTTTGTTTTGTTCACATTCAGAGACAGGTTGTTGGCTCTGCACCAGTCCGTCAGCCGCTGCACCTCCTCTGTAAGCTGACTCGTCGTTCTTGCTGATGAGACCCACCACGGTCGAGTCATCGGCGAACTTGATGATGTGGTTCGAGCTGTGTGTTGCAGCACAGTCGTGGGTCAGCAGTGGACTGAGCACACAGCCCTGGGGGTGGGGGGGGTGGCTATGGGCAAAGTCTACAGTACCTGCTATTCACAAGCAGTCTCCCGTCCAAGGCCCTGAGCCTGCTCAGCTTCCGAGATTGGCCATTTAGAGGGGGCAATACAGTGTCGGGAAGTGTATGGTACAAGGAATAAAGGCGTGAACTATTTTCGAAATGGGCAGGAAGTTCAGAAATCGGAGGCGCAGAGGGACTTGGGAGTCCTTGTGCAAGGAATCCCTGAAGCATAATCTGCAGGTTGACTCAGCTGTGAGGGAGGATGTTACATGTGATGTTAGCATTCACTTTGAGAGGACTAGAATACAAAAGCGAGGTTGTGATGCTGAGGCTTTACCAGTTATTGGTCAGAGAGGATGTTTCCTATTGTGGGGGAGTCTGGGACCAGGGGACACAGATGGAGTGGATGTGGAGAGGATGTTTCCTATAGTGGGGGAGTCTGGGACCAGAGGACACAGTTAGAGTGGATGTGGAGAGGATGTTTCCTGTAGTGGGAGAGTCTAGGACCAGAGGACACAGATGGAGTGGATGTGGAGAGGATGTTTCCTATAGTGGGAGAGTCTAGGACCAGAGGACACAGATAGAGTGGATGTGGAGAGGATGTTTCCTGTAGTGGGGGAGTCTGGGACCAGAGGACACAGATAGAGTGGATGTGGAGAGGATGTTTCCTATAGTGGGGGGAGTCTAGGACCAGAGGGCACAGACAGAGTGGATGTGGAGAGGATGTTTCCTACAGTGGGGGAGTCTAGGACCAGAGGACACAGATAGAGTGGATGTGGAGAGGATGTTTCCTATAGTGGGGGAGTCTTAGGACCAGAGGGCACAGACAGAGTGGATGTGGAGAGGATGTTTCCTACAGTGGGGGAGTCTAGGACCAGAGGGACACAGACAGAGTGGATGTGGAGAGGATGTTTCCTACAGTGGGGGAGTCTAGGACCAGGACTGTTTGGGGGTCGCTGGGCCGGAAGGTCCTATTCTGTGCAGTATCTTTAAATCATTAAATAAAATCCTTTTTTTTTCTAGGTGCGTCAGTTGGTTAATTAAATCGGACAGCTTTTCGAGTACGTTTAATGAAATCAGGATCAGAACAGGCCAGGAACAGGCCCCTCAGCCCACAGTGTTGTGG
>NW_026779830.1:0-42500 GCF_030144855.1 Hypanus sabinus
CAATCCATTTAATTACAGACATTCCAGGAAGGATTGTGAGAGGCAGAAACTGTCAGACCGAGTCTTAAAGTGAAAGTGACATGGAAGCACACTCCAAATGAGGCCACAGCAAAGCCTTAAAATTAAATCCTTGCCCGGGAGAGGAATGTGAACCTTCTATGAGCTTCCTCACCACCGAGTCCTTGAACAGTCCAGCCTGGTGGTGGCAAAGGTTTCCAGTGGCCCAGCAGGTAGACATTCGGAACCCGGGGACCGGCGCGTGTTCAGTCACCTGAGTGATGATTCTCACATCAGCTTTGTCCACTACACCTCACGCCGTCTCTGTTATCTCCCCTTGCCAACTCCTCTCCCCGTCTCTCTGAAACACTGCGTCCCCTACAGCCTTCCAGGTTTCCGACATCCCGCTCCCTCCTCTACCCCGCTCCCTTTCTGGGTTAATGTGGAATTGTGGGGAAGAGGGAGACGTGACGTCTGGTGTTACACCACCACACCACAACACCCTCCACCCGATGTTGATTTACCCTACCTACATTTCCATCACCGCAATCTTCTTTTACACACCCCGACTCCATCAACCCTCCGTCTCCCGCACTCTTTGCCATCTCCGTTATCTCCTCCGTCCCCATCTCCTCACCCGGTCTCCCTGCCCCGCTCCGTCCCCTCTCGCTTCTCAACACCCCTCGGTTCAGCTGGAATTCTGGGGAGGAAGGGGGAGAGATGACATCTTGCATTACAACACCCAACCCCCTCATCCAGATGTCGATCTCTCGGTTCTGATCCTGTTCACTGCTCTGTGTGGACAGGCTGGTTTCGCGGTTCCACACCACTTTCTCCCAGTGACCACTATCTCAACACCACGTCGCTACTCCCTCCCCCTCAACCTCTCCCACATCTCTGCTCTTCACTGCTCACCATCTGAACACGAACACACGCACAGTCTCCGAGACAGACACACAATGAAGGACTACTGGAACGGCGGAGTGCTGGGGGCGGTGAGATGAAAACAACTTCTGATGCCCAGAGTGTGTGACGGGACCGGGGGGAGGGAGCTTCAATCTGTGTCTGTCCCCGGGTCTGGGTGATGGGACGGTGTGGGGTGAACTTCATTCATTCTTTGAATTTCTGTATCCATGTGAAGAACCGGAGCAGAAGGTGCTTACCTGGGGGTAAAGGTGTGGGCAATCGCAGCGGACACTGTTCGAGTTAAAAGGCTGATCCAATTCGATGCTGTAAGGAGGAGAGACTCGGGTGATCGAAGGCGCAAACCTGTCGGTAGATTTGTTCTCAATTTATTGATTGTTTCGTTTATAATGACAGTAGAAAGAGCAGTAAGCATTCCTGCAGGAGAGTTGACTGTTTGCCTTATGGGTTGTGGAAGGGCATGGAACCTCCAGAGTCCCTGACAACTTCACCTGTAAGAGGTTCATCCAGCTGCGCAGTCTATCACTGTGCGTTGCAGAGTTCGAACTGGAAATGTATGAACTCGGGATCATTCGGGAAGTTGAGCGGGTGAATTAGAGCCCCTGTACTCCAGCAGATGGTTATAAGGCCTACTCTCATCTATAAATTAGGAATCTGTTCAGAATTCCCAGGAAAATTGTTCTCCCATTCTCCTGCTGTAGGATCTCTGCAGATATTTCACCATTCTCCCCAAAATACAAGATTGTTGCTGGAATTGGGGAGCATGCCTCATGAGGTTAAGTGAACTCGATCTTTTCTCCTTGGAGCGACGGAGGATGAGCTGTGAGCAGACAGATGTGAACAAGATAATGAGAGGCATTTATCGTGTGGACAGTCAGAACCCTTTCGCCAGGGTTGAAATGGCCGGTACAAATACGCATTGACTTATGGTGCTAGGAAGTATGTACAGAGGTGTTGTCAGGTTAAGTTTTTTTTTACGTAGAGTGGTGAGTGCGTGGAATGGGCTGCCGCCGGCGGTGGTGGAGTCGGATACGATAGGGTCTTTTGAGAGACTCCAGGCTGGCTGCATGGAGATTAGATAAATAGAGGTCTATGGGTAAAGCCTAGGTCGTTCTATGTTAGGGACATGTTCGGCACCGATTTCTGGGCCTAAGGGCCTGTATTGTGCTGTAGATCTTTCTATGTTTCTATGTTGCCTATGTTATAGACTCCAGTATATAGGAACGAAGTGGGAGCCATTTCTGCAAACTTATGTACGTGCAGGTGTGGCCAAAATTAAAAAGAACTTTCAGTTTAACATTAGGATTGGAATGAGAACTTCAGATATGTGTATCACTAGATTCACTTCCACTGAAGGTGCGATCAACACAGAAGGAGCGGTTTCATTTCATTTCAATTAATTTCAATTTAAGTTTAATTGTAATGTCATCACACTGGACTGCCCATGAATACAGCTAGGACCTGCTGTTAATTGCAGTACAAGCAGTCCCACATGGCACAAAGAACATACAATATTTATAAAACGGAAAGATAGCAAACTTATGTAGGAAATCAGAAAGACACATTCACGCATTATGTACAGGCGTGCGTGCGCGCGCGCACACACACACACACACACACACACACACACACATACACACACACACACACACACACACATACACACATTTATGCAGCCTGAGCCCCTGGGCACTTGAATACACGGTATTCTGCAATTGTTCACAAAAAAGATTTTCTTCTGCCGAGCGAACACTAGGGGTCAGCGCAGACTCCTGCCTGAAGGCAGCGCCTCACCGCCTCCATCTTGCGCAGCTGCTTCATTTACTCTCGGATGAGCAACCCTCTCACTTTACACCGAACTTTATTGGAACTAATATACCATCGGTAAGGTTTGCCATTAAATAGGGAGAGTGGTGAAATAAAATAGAGTTGCAGGGACATGTAAAACAGAACGCCATTGCAGATGGCTGAGTGGTTGTTGGGACAGATGTTGCTAAGTTCCCCGACAATGTCAAGGAGCAAAACGTTGAGCCGGCTAGGATTCTAATTCTGAGCTGTGAATGTTTCAATGCAGGAAGTATTGTACGAAAGACAGATGAGCTCAGGGCGGGGATCAACGGTTGGAATTATGATATTGTAGCCACTGGTGAGACGCCGTTGCAGAGCGGGCAGGAGCGTCAGCTCAAAATTCCCGGTTTCGGTTGTATTAGTCGTGAAGAAATGGGAAGTATTCAAAGTTGAGGAGAGGCTTTACTAGTCACGAGATTCATTGACTAACTCAGGGAGATGGGTGTCCATGTGCCTCTTTGACAGGGAAGTACAGGGAATGCAGGGAGATGGTTGTTGTGCAGTCAGAAGGGATTTAGCTCTATTGGCATATCACAACATTGTGGGCGGAAGGGTCCGTTCTGTTCTGTTATTTACGTTCACTGCTCTGCAGGAGGGGCAAAAAGAGAGATTTAAAATCATCGAATGGACAGAGAAGGGAGTGGGGTAGATCAAGGACTTTGACGATAGATTGCGAAACACAGAGAACAACCACTTCAAAGACAGCATAGGCATCGAGAGAGACACACAGCTGTCACAGTGACACCTACACACCCCTCACCATGACATGGACACAACCCCGACCGGACGCTAAGCGACCTCATACCGTGATAGCCACACGCATCTCGCCGTGACACTCTGTGGAACAGCGTTGTAACTTGAACTGGATGAACTCGGGATCATTCGGGAAGCTGAGGGGGTGATAGGGAGAGCATATAGAGAGGAATTTACATCCACCTTGTCGGGTACAGGAAACTGGGTGACGGACAGGAAGCGGTTAAACAGACCGAGCCAGTGCAGAGACCCCTTGAGGCCAACCGGCTCAATAACAGGTAGACCAGTTTGGATTCTTCCGGGTGGGAGGAGAGAGGTGCAAATAACCAAGCAGGGGAAAGTCTCACCGGTCAGGTCTCTGGTACTGACTATGGTTCTGTGGCTCTGCAGGGTGAACTATGGCGAGTTGTATCGATAGTGTTGTCTTTGTTAGGGGAACGGAAAACAGGTACTGAGGACGAGAACGCGATTCCTGGATGGCATGCGGTCGTTACCGTCACCACTATATCCGGAGACAAAGGGAGCCGGTGTGCAGGTGTGGACAAAATTAGAAAAAAATGCATTCAGTTTAAAATGAGGCGAAAGAGTTACGGTTGGAGTGTAAATAATATGTATAAAATATCAAGATAGCAAGCATATTCAGGATAACAGTCAATACATTCACGCATTATGTGTGCGCGCACACACACACACACACACACACACGTACACATTTATGCAGCCGGAGACCCCCTGGACATTTTGAATGCCTCGGTAATCTACAATTTTTCAGAGCAGAAATTGTCTTCTAACCAAGCGAACACTGGGGGGGGGGGGTCTTCACAGACTCCTGCCTGGAGGCCGCGCCACGCCGCCCCCACCTTGCTCAGCTCCTTCATATCCTCTCCCATGAACAACTCTCTGAATTTACACCTGAACTGTAATCGAACTAATATCCCAACGGCAGGGTTTGCCACTAAAAGGGGTTTGTGGTGGTGTAAACTAGAGTTGCAGGGACATGTAAACAAGAGCACCATTACAGATAGTTGAGTGGTTGTTGGGACAGATGTTGCTAAGATTTTTGAAAAAGCAAAGAAGCTAAAGGTTGATCCTGGTGTGACTCATGTTCTGAGCTGCGTACTTTTCAATAGAGGAAGTATTGTTTGAAGGGCCGATGCGCTCAGGTCGGGGGTCAACGCGTCTAAGCTTGACACGGCAGTTATTAATGAGACTAGATTGCAAGTGGGCCAGTAAAGTTTGCATAAGCTATGAACGAGACACACAACCCTCACTGTGACACGGAGGTCTTCTTCAATGGACACTGAAAGTCTTTCGGTGTCACGGCCACAACCCACATCTAACATGAACACGCCCCTCATGGTGACACTGACACACTGACAGGCTCTGCACCACAGCAGGATCTCACCACTCAACGATACAAACACAGAGTCAGCCCCTGCATTGTAACTCGAATACAGACCTCCCCGTATGCTTGACACCCTCCCTCTCCAAAACCCCACCCCGACTCCGTTGCCCTCCTCATACACGATTCCCAGTCACCGTCACACAGATTGCATTACAACACTCCCGTCTCCATCACCCATCCCTCGCCTACAAGCAACCCCGATTCGTGACCCATATCCTCTCCTGCATACAACAAACGAAGTGCTGGTGGAAAACAGCAGGGCAGGCAGCGTCAAGAAGGAGAAGGACAGTCAACGTTTCGGGCCGAAATCCTTCGTCAGGACTAACTGAAAGGAAAGATAGGAAAAGATTTGAAAGTAGTGGGGTGGGGGGAATGCAAAAAGGTAGGAGAAAGCCAGAGGGGTTGGGAATTAACTAAGAGCTGGAAAGATGATTGGCGAAAGGGATACAGATCTGGAGAAGGGAATGGATCATGGGACGGGAGGCCGCGGGAGAAAAAAAGAGTGAGGGGAGCACCAGAGGGTGATGGAGAGCAGGCAGAGAGTAATGGGCTGAGAGGGAAAAACACAAACAACTAAATATGGCAGGGATGGGGTAAGTAGGGGAGGGGCATTAACGGAAGTTAGAGAAGTCAATGTTCATGCCATCAGTTTGGAAGCCGGTATATACCGGGTGGGATACATTTACGTTTTTCCCTCTCTCTGTATTACACCTCCCACCGTTCCACCGGATATCGATCACCAGGATCTGATCCTCTCCACAATTCTGCATGCGACAGCCGGTCATGTGATTCCACACCACTTGCATCAATGTTTGCAAACTCACCACCCTTTCCCTGGCCTCCTTTCTCCTCCCCTTCCTTCCTCGAACGGCAGCACACAATCCGCTCACACACACACACACACACACACACACACACACACACATACACACACACACACACACACACACACACACACACACACACACACACACACTCACACACACACACACACACACACACACACACACACATACACACACACACACACACACACACACACACACACACACACACACACACACACACACACACACACACACACACACACACACACACACAATTCAATTCTGCTGGAAAGCCGAAAGGCTGGGTATCGGTGAATGGGGAGACCGGAGGAGGGAGAGGGCTGCGCACTTTCGCTGACTCCGGTAGGGTGTGCTGCGACGAAGCGGGCGGTACATGCCTGACCCCGGGAGTGTGATGGGATAATATTTAGAGACATTCGCTGGTTATCCGAACCAGGGACTGCGTATTTGGACGGTGTGGACGGAGCTTCACTCTGTGTGTGACCCCGGAGTGTGGGTTAAAACAATATGGAGGGAGTTACACTCTGTGTATGATGCCGGGGGTGTGTGATGGATCGTTAAGGAGGAAGCGGTACTCAGTGCATATTTCCAGGAGTGTGTGATCGGATTTTTTGGAAGGATTCACACTCTGCCTGTGTCTCCTGGTCATGGGTCAGTGGATTTCGGTGTTTAAACAGACTCCATTCAGAGATAGGGAGCAAGAAAATGGTACCTGACACGTTCTGCTCTAACCTATGCAAACTGAACGCCCTTTCTGTGGCCTCACTCTCCACCTCTTCCTTCCTCTTTTCACAGCACACCATTCCTTCTCTATGATTCCTTTTTACTTGTAATATATCTTTATTGAAGAAAGGTCACTGTACTGAATAATAATGGATTACATTTTCCTCCATTTTGCATTTGTATCTCACCCCTAAACCAACCTCCCCACTCCTGCCCTCCCCGAACATGCAATGGCAACCAATGTGTTTACAATACAACACGTCACAAACACAAGTACGGACATTTCACAGCCGTACCCCCACACACATCTACAACATCTCAGATGATCTAGAACACACTCATATTACAATTCATGAACCACCCAGTGAGTTAACCATATGCGTGTTAAAAGGGAATCAACTTCCCAAGTACAATCAAATGCCCTCAGATAGTAGGTAATTCCT
This sequence comes from Hypanus sabinus, assembly GCF_030144855.1. Taxonomy (NCBI): domain Eukaryota; kingdom Metazoa; phylum Chordata; class Chondrichthyes; order Myliobatiformes; family Dasyatidae; genus Hypanus; species Hypanus sabinus. The sequence goes on from NW_026779830.1 coordinate 6,942, forward strand.
TAAGACTCCCAAAATATGACAAGAAAGGACCCCATTTCGGATAGAACTTTCTCACAGATGCCCTCAGTGTGAATTTAATCTTTCCTAATTTCAGATAAAAAAAAACATTACGTCCTCTAACCAAGCAGCAGCAGATGGGGGAGTGGTAGATTTCCAGACCAGCAGGATTCTCCTACGGGCCAAAAGCGATGTAAGTGAAATGATATCAGATAGGTTTGCATTTAAAATCAAAAATCATCCCACACGAAATACAGCCAGAAGCGAGCAAGGGATCATTTTCAACCCCAAAATCTCACTGATAATGTAAATACCAGTGCCCAGTAGCCATCAAGCCGAGGGCAAGTATAGAATGCATGCACTAAAACAGCCGGAGAAAAGGATATTGTGTCACAGCCAGCGTCTGTCCCAGGATACATGTCAGCACGCCTGGCTTTACGGAAATGAACCGTGTCAAACTTTAAATTTTATGTGCACGAGTCTAGAACATGATGACGAGGACGGAGCTCTATTCATTGCTTTTGCCCAATATTTCTCAGCCAGATCCATACCAAGATCATCCTCCCACCTCGTCTTAGTGAAGTCAGGGATTAAGCAATTAAGTTAAAGGACAGGACAACTACCCGTCCCATTGTCCCCAGAGCTAGGCACACCATACCATAGACAATAGACGATAGACCATTCGGCCATTCGAGCCTGCACCGCCATTTTGAGATCATGGCTGATCAATTATTATCAATACCGGGTTCCTGCCTTGTCCCCGTATACCTTGATTCCCCTATCTATAAGATATCTATCTAGCTCCTTCTTGAAACCATCCAGAGAATTGGCCTCCACTACCTTCCGAGGCAGTGCATTCCAGACCCCCACAACTCTCTGGGAGAACAAGTTTTTCCTTAACTCTGTCCTGAATGACCTACCCCTTATTCTCAAACCATGACCTCTGGTACTGGACTCTCCCAGCATCTGGAACATATTTCCTGCCTCTATCTTTTCCAATCCTATAATATTCTTATATGTTTCAATCAGATCCCCTCTCAATCTCCTTAATTCCAGCGTGTACAAGCCCAGTCTTTCTCACCTCTCTGCGTAAGACAGTCCAGACATCCCAGCAATTAACCTCGTGAATCTACGCTGCACTTATTCTACAGCCGGGATGTCCTTCCTTAACCCTGGAGACCAAAACTGCACACAATGCTCATTCACCTTCAGTGACTGATGAACAAGGACTCCTAGATCTCTTTGTATTTCTCCCTTACCTAACTCTACACAATTCAGATATTAATCTCCCTTCCTGTTCTTAATCCCAAAGTGGATAACCTCACACTTATTCACATTAGCCGCCATCTGCCAAGTATCTTCCCACTCACCCAGCCTATCCAAGTCACCCTGAATTCTACTAACATCCTCATCACATGTCACACTGCCACCCAGCTTAGTATCATCAGCAAATTTGCTGATGTTATTTTCTATGTCTTCATCGAAATCGGTCACGTAAATCGTAAACAGCTGTGGTCCCAATACCGAGCCCAGTGGCACCCCACTAGTCACCACCTGCCATTCCGAGACACACCCATTCACCGCCATCCTTTGCTTTCTATCTGCCAACCAGTTTTCTATCCATGTCAATGTCTTCCCCCGATGCCCTGAGCTTTGATTTTACCCACAAATCTTCTATGTGGGACCTTATCAAATGCCTTCTGAAAATCGAGGTACACTACATCCACTGGATCTCATCCGTCTAACTTCCTGGTTACATCCTCGAAACAATCCAACAGATTAGTCAAGCTTGATTTACCCTTGTTAAATCCATGCTGGCTCGGCCCTATCCTATCACTGCTATCTAGATATGCCACTATTTCATCCTTAATAATGGACTCTAGCATCTTTCCCACCACCGATGTCAGGCTGACAGGTCGATAGTTCTCTGTTTTCTCCCGCCCTCCTTTCTTAAAAAGTGGGATAACATTAGCCATTCTCCAATCCTCAAAAACTGATCCTGAATCTAAGGAACATTGGAAAAAGATTACCAATACAACTAGGGACACCTCCTTTATTACCCTAGGGTGCAGAACATCGGGACCTAGGGATATGTCAGCCTTCAGTCCCCTCAGTCTACTCATCACAGTTTCCTTCCGATGTCAATCTGTTTCATTTCCTCTGTTACTCTATGTCGTTGGCCCATCCATACATCTGGGAGATTGCTTGTGTCTTCCTTAGTGAAAACAGATCTGAAGTACTCATTGAATTCTTCTGCCATTTCTCTGTTTCCCATAATAATTTCACCCAATTCATTCTTCAAGGGCCCAACATTGTTCTTAACTAGCTTATTTTTCTTCACATACCTAAAAAAAGCTTTAGCTATCTTCCTTTATATTCCTGGCTAGCTTGCGTTCGTACCTCATTTTTTCTCCCCGTATTGTCTTTTTAGTTAAGTTCTGTTCTTCCTTAAAAAACTTCCCAACCATCTGTCCTCTCATTCACCTTAGCTCATTCATATTTCCTTTTTTTTAATGCTATGCAATCTCTGACTTCCTTTGTAAACCCTGTGGCCCCTTTCCCGCCTTCGAATCCTACCTTCTCTGGGGGATGAACTGATTTTGCACATTGTGCATTATTCCCAAGAATATCTGCCATTGTTGTTCCACTGTCTTTTCTGCTAGTCTATCCGTCCAGTCAAATTTGGCCATTTCCTCCCTCATGGCTCCATAGTTTCCCTTGTTCATCTGCAAAACTGACACGTCCGATCTGCCCTTATCCTTCTCAAATTGCAGATAAAAGCTGATCATATTGTGATCACTAACTCCAAATGGCTCCTTTACTGCGAGGTCGCTTATCAAATCCTGTTCATTACAGAAGACTAAATCCAGAATAGTCTTGTCCCTGGTCAGCTCTCCTCCAAGCTGTTCGAAGAATGCATCCCGTAGGCACACTACAAACTCCCTATCCTGTGGTCCAGCACCAACCTTATTCTCCCAGTTCACCTGCATGTTGAAATCCCCCATAACTACTGCGATATTACCTTTGCCACATGCCAATGTTACCTCCCTATTCAACCTGCACCCAATATCCATGCTACTGTTTGGGGACCTGTAGACAACACCCATTTGGGTCATTTTGTCCTTACTGTTCTTCAGTTCTATCCACACAGACTCCACTTCTCCTGACCCTATGTCCCTCCTTGCAAAGGACTGAATCTCATTCCGCACCAACAGGGCCAACCCACCCCCTCTGCCCACATTTCTGTCCCTACGATAGCACATATACCTGGATGACCTAGATGAGGTCATAATCATTTATAATAATTAGCATGATTGTTTTTGTGGCTGTGAATTTGATTCGAATCTTTTGTAGTTTCTTTTTATTTCGGTAATTGTAACGAAGGCGAGGTATGAAATTAACTCAGAGAAGTTGAATAAGGCCATTGACAAGCTCCCGCACGGCAGACTGTTCCGAAAGTTTAGTCATTCCGAGATTCATGGCAAGGAGCGAGTTTGACTCAGAATTGGCTCAGTGATAGGGGGCGATGACTGAGGTGTATTCTCCGACCGGAAGCCTCTGACCAGCGGGATGCCACAGGATCAGGTGAGATCCCTGTCATTCCTTCTTTATCTGAATCACACGGATGTGAATATAACTGGCTCAATTAGTAAGTTTAGTGACGACAAGACATTAGGAGGTCTTGTTTAGAGTGCATCGGGTTTGATTGATTGATTGACAGAGAGATGTGATCAGACTGGGAGGCGATCCGAGGAATTACAAATTCGTATCAAAATATATTAACTTCAGGTGATGTATTTTGGACTTTAGCACGGAGGGATAGGAGATTCTTTGCAGAGTTCGCTGAAAGCAGGTGCATATTTAGACAGGGTGGTGAGGAGGATGTTTAGCACGCTGGATTTCTCGGAGGCGGGACACTGTGGCTCAGTGAGACCACAACTGGAGAATTGTCAGCAGGTGTGGTTAGCATGTTATTGGGAAGGCACTGTCAACCTGGAGACAGAGAAGAAGAGGTTTTCCAAGATATTGTCGAGAATAAAAGCGTCAATTACTGGAAACGGTTGGCCAAGCGAAATATTTATTATATTCGAATATATATGCGAATACGGAATGACCCATGAATGCGCGGGAAATGGCCGGCAGCTGCAATCTCTGGGCCGGCTTTAGATTCTAAATAGAGAGGGCACAGTTCCAAACGAAGAGGGGAGATATTGCAAGGAGAAATCATGGAGGATTTCTTAACACCTGTTTGTGGAATGAGCTACCTGAAGAAGTGGTACAGTTACAACAGCGAAGACACATGTCAACCTGGAGACAGGGAAGAAGAGATTCTCGAGGATATTCCATTCGAACGCAAGCTAATACGGAGTGACAGATGAAATCTCGGGATACCGTAGACAGTTGTATTTTTTCCGACGGGATTCGGAGTCTAAACCTGTAGGGAACAGAGAGAAGCAAGACATTCCAAGGAGAAATAAGAGGCAATTTATTTGCACCGGTGGATGGATGCCTCTGGGATGAACTGCCAAAGAAGTGGATGAACTACAACAGCTAAGAGGTATTTGCGAGGCGACATGGGTGAGAGGGGCTTGTAGGGTTATTGCCCAAACATACGAAACTGGGTAAAGCTCCAAGGAAGCTGTGGCTTTATCAGGGAGTGGGTGGGCGGTAGAGTCTGTTTTCGTGATCAATATCCCTGACTCAGTCAAGCCCACAATTCATGAACAAGCTGAAGAGAGTGTCACAAAAGTGGAGTGCAGAGGGAGGAAATATTGACAAGTTCCACTAAGCCAAGGGTCAATTGCATAAACACAAGGAGCATGAGGGGAATTCCAGACACACCCGCTATGCTCTGAATTCGGTTACATTCTTTCATTCTCAACAAGGAAACAAACTTTAGTGTCAGCATTGGTGCTATGGAGACAATTACACTCGTTACGCCCATCAGCAGGTAACGACCTATGGGGCAATATCTGTGACCGTGCAGTGCAAGCCTAACCGAACTTAGCTGTCTGCGAGGATACCTTACTCGATAGGAGACTGCACCACACCAGCTGCTCATAAAGAATATACAAACGCAACATCTCTGTTTTAACGCAGAGAGCACTGACATCTTCACAGCATTTTCATCAAAAGCACACCTAATACTAGGTTTATTTTTGTTGCTAGACTCGATTTTCTTGTTACGTTGAGAGACGCGTCAAGTTCCATGCTGAGGGATACAAACAGCTCGATTCGTTTGCACAATTTAATTCAGGACATTACAACAGATCCACATAACGCCACAAGGCAATTGCATCAGTGTGAAAGCAGAGAAACAATTTCACCGCTAACGATACCCGCTTCCAATGTTCACACCAGAAAGCAAGGAAATGGGCATTGAAATATAACTTTTTCAACAGATGATGCTCGGTCACCTGAACAAGCTGTGATGCAGACTGTTCTGCTAAACATGTTCCGAGGAATCTTCAATGCCTTACCATTTACCATGTGTGTCCTATTTTGATTATTCCTACCAAAAAGTAGCACCTAACATTTATCAGCATTAAACTGAATTTGGCATCTTTCCGGCCATTCATCTGACTGGGTAAGTGGCTAAAAACTGCTCACAATACTCCAATTGAGGCCTCGCCAGTGTTTTGTAAACTTTCAATATTATTTGCTTACTTTTATATTCTAGTCCCCTTGAAATGAATGGTAACATCGCATTTCCCTTCCTCGCAACAGACTCAACCTTTAAATTAACCTTTAGACAATCCTACACAAAGGACTGCCAAGTCCCGTGGCACATCATTCACTTATTGTTCCTTTTTCTCCATTTAAAATGTAATCAGTGTTTGACACATGGGCTAATACAGTGATACTGGTGGTAAACTTGCAGTCGATGTGGTGCTCACGGTATTCCTAACGTCAGAGCTAACTGTCCTGCTTCTCAATAACCACGAATAGGAAGCATGTCTCCCTCTTGCCGTGCGCTTCGGGCTAACTGTGTCATTGTGTTCTACTGAGTCAGCGTCATTCGATGTGGTGTTGGGCCTAGATACGGCTTCTGTAAAAATACCACAGATCCTGTATCACGTATACTGTACTGTACGAAATGATGGCTCCATGGAGATATATTCTGCTTAAAGCAAACTACTAATGGTGCACAGATCAGAGTTAACACTCCACAATGCTGTCAATATCGTGTAGAGAGCTGTCAGAGTTTACGGTGGGACATTAATGGGATGCAAAACTGAGCTGAGAGGTGGCAGATGGAATACAACCCAGTTTGGTGTGAAGTGGTTTATTTTGGTAGGTCAAATATGATGGGATAATATAGTATTAATAATAAGACTCTTGACAGTGAGGAGGATCAGAGGAATCTTGGGGTCCGAGTCCATAGGACGCTCAAAGCAGCTGTGTAGGTTGACTCTTTGGTTGAGAAATCGTACAGTGTATTGCCTTCATCAATCATGGGATTGAGTTTAAAAGCCGAGAGGTAATGTTGCAGCTATACAAGAACCTGGTCAACCCTACTTGGAGCACTGCTCGTTTTGGAACGACGGAGGATGAGAGGCGACCTGATAGAGGTGTATAAGATGATGAGAGGCATTGATCGTGTGGTTATTCAGAGTTGTTTTTCGCCCAGGGCTGAAATGGTTGCCACGAGGACACAGGTTGAAGGTGCTCGGGATTAGGTGCAGAGGAGATGTCAGGGGTAACTTTTTTACTCAGAGAGTGGTGAGTGCGTATAATGGGCTGCCGGCAATGTTGTTGAAGTCGGATACGAGAGGGTCCTTTAAGAAGCTTTTGGATGGGTACATGGAGCTCAGAAAAATAGAGGGCAATAAGTAAGCCTCGTAAGTTCTAGGTCATGTTCGGCAGAACCTTGTGGAACGAAGAACCTGTATTGTGCTGTAGATTTTCTATGTTTCTATACTGTCAAAGACATGTAGGTGGCACTGGGGAGGGGAACATCGTTAAACGTTCAAATAGATGATTTAGAATTAATCATTTCCAGCTGACTTGAGAAACTGTCGTTTTCAAAAATAGAGTAAAATACAGCAGAAATGATTACTTGATGGCCTTGCAGACGGAATTGACATCCGGCACGGACGAGCAGCCTGCAAACAGAAACGGCGAATCACAGCCACGCACAACAGTGAGAACTGAACAGTCCGAGAGCGGGTCTGGCAGAGTTCACTGGAGTCCAGGTTGTGCGACCACCGTAAAGGTTATATAGCATTCTATCACCACAGGAATAAAATGCACGTTCTAGTCCGAGATCGCATGACTCTGTCTCACTTACCAGTGACACACAGAGTGACGGTCGCTGTGGTTTGGGAGCCACTAGCTGGAACCACATTCACATGGAGTTACCCACTGTCCAACATGTTTACGGACTTCAGCAGAAACTTTTTAAACCTGTTAACCTGCAGTAATTCAGCAGTAATTTTTGTGGAAATTACTCAGCCCGCAAATCGTACTCATTATCTAGAATCTTGGTCTGACCGATCCGTTGGGCGACTGTTTTCCCTTTAATAATCCAGCTTCCACTGCTGTCGGTGGACGACGGCCGGACTGAAAAAAAACGCATCACCCCCAGCGGTGACATTTATCTGGCAGCGATCAACGACAATAGTAAACTGCTGGGACTCACCTGTGAAAGAGAAAATCAGATGAGGGAAAAGCGACAGACGCGGATACACTTGGGAACTGCACTTAACTCAATCTGTTCAGACACCAGGGATCTGTTCTTAACTCAGTAAGGTCTAGAATTATAGTCTCATCTTCATTCAACGAAATACCCGTATTTTTATTACTTATCTGCCCGCTGACTGTTCGACAAAGAGATCCTCACCCGCCATTATGTGGAGACAAAGAACGAGAGCTGCGAAGGGCAGTCCCGACATCCCGAGAGGGCAGCGCCGATCTCTGTTACAGTCGGACACTGAGCAGCACTTCCTGGTTTGCGGGTCAGATATCCGGATTCTGACGTCACAAGCAGCGGCGTTGATTGGATCAGAGAGTCTGTACTTTGCTCAAATCTACATCGAATCCTGTGTGTTTTTCTACAACTATCTGCTGCTGTGTTGAATCCGATAAGGATTTCAAAGAGAGTTTCTGGGAGGACTCATGAATGCGCTTATGGAGAAAACCGCTATTGGCTTTGCTCCAAACCTTTTACGTCTTTTTTAACCTACAAACACCTCTTAAATTATCTTTTTATACTTATTCTAAAGGGGTTTAGACATACAGAGTTTTTCGTTTTAACTATTCGATCTATTTTCAACAAGCTGAAATGTCTAAAGCAAAAGAATCGAAACAGACGAACGAACCGATAACTTTAGAAACAATAGTGAAGCTTATAGAAGATAAATTTGAAGGACTGGAGAGAAAAATAGCTGAACAGCTCTTTGCGTTTGATGAGCGTTTAAAATCATTCGAAGGAAAACTTGAAACACATACATTGGAATTACAAAAACAACAAGCAGGTATTTTGGTACTTGAAGAAGCCGCTCGCAAGAAAGATCGTATTATCGAAACTTTGCAACAAGAGCAAGCTTCGACTTCTCAACAGATGGACCGTTATAAATCTAAAATCACTAATCTTGAAAATCGCTCTCGAAGACAAAATCTTCGGCTAATTGGGATTCCGGAAAAATTTGAAAACGGTGATATTACCGCTTTCTTTTCTACAATACTAATGGATGTCTTCGGTTCAGAAGTTCTGGACTCTCCTCCAATAATCGATCGTGCACACCGTGTCTCTCACTATCGTTCTGATTCAAATAAACCACGACATGTAATTCTCCGGATCCAATACCCACATACCAAAGAGCGTCTGATTCGGCCGGCTCGGAAAAAAGGAATGATTAACTTCCAAGAAATTAAATTTCGTATTTTGGAAGATTATAGCCCTGTAGCTTTAAGGGCAAGAATGGCTTTTAGACCGGTTATGTCGAAGATTCACCAGAAAGGCTACAAGCAAGCGCTGTTATTTCCAGCAAATCTGAGAGTTACTTCTGAAGACAGAACTTTTGGCTGTTCAGATCTCCAGCGGATGCTCAAAGCTTTTTGGAACAATGACACTCTATCGGGTTGACTAATGTAATAATTAGTCTATAAATTTCGATCTTTTACAGAATGATTTTTTTGGGTATGGCTTACATTTATTTTTTATATACGGCAAATTTATTTTTTTCTGTTTTATTCTGACTTTATTATTTTTTTGTATATTATTAATCTATCAGCCTTGAAAATAACATATTACGGTTCCTTTTCTAAGTTTGTATACGCTTTTTTTCTATTTTTAACATTTAAATATTAAGATTTAAAAAAAAATAAATTGGCGTTTCTTCTTCCCGACAGACTCTAGTGCTTGGAACGTCATATCCGTTTTGATGAGTTTGAAAGTTTTAAACAATCATTTAAAATACTAATTTACTTTTACTTTTTATGGGTTTTATTAATTTAATTTTTAAACCCTTTTGTTATATATATATATATATATATATATGTATAATACTAATTTTATACTTTAACTTTTGTTATATTAACCCTTTCTTATAATATGGGTTGTTTGTATTTTTTTTCAATTTTTTTTCGTCTGTGTTGCCGTCCTGAGACACGGGGGGAATTTTATTATTAGATTGCCTGCTTGCCTCATTTTGGCTTTTTTCCTGGGGTTTCGAGGGTGGAGGGAGGGTTTTTTTTCTTTTGCTTTTTCTTTTTTTTTTCTTTCAGCTTGCTTTTTGCGTAGTTTTATTTCATGGGCCTATAAGAAACTACAAAAATGGTAGCAGTGTCGTGACTTCCGGTATTCCTTGAACTCACTTCCTTCTTCCGGGTTCATGCGTTCACTTTTTTTTTAACTTACGTGTTAACTGTAATAAATATTGTCAATACGGATTGGATTATTAATTTTTGTTTCTTGGAAAACTAATGGTTTAAATCATCCGATAAAACTGAAAAAATATTCAAAGTATTCCATAGAATTAATGCCAATGTTATTTTTGTGCAGGAGACTCATGTAACGAAGGTGGATAGTCAACGTTTTTTTCAGTTTTGGAAGGCCAACAGTATCACACAAACTCGCAAGCCAAAGTAAGAGGTGTTTCTATTTTTATAGACATCAAATTATTTTATACATCATGAAACAATTTCAGATACATACTGTATATTTTTGCTTATTACTGGTCTACTTTTTAATCAAAAAGTTGTTTTAGTTAATGTTTATGCTCCAAATACTGATTGTCCTGAATTTTTTAAATGCTTATTAACATCCTTTCCTAATCTGAATCAATATAGATTGATAATGGGTGGGGATTTTAACTGTTGCTTAAACCCTTTGATGGATAGATCCAAGCCCACCCAAATTCTTCCGAATAAATCGGCTTCTCTTATTAACTCTTTTATGATTGATTCAGATATTTGTGAAATTTGGCGTTTTCTACACCCTAATGACAAAGAGTTTTCATACTTTGTCCATGTTTATCATAATTACTCAAGAATTGATTACCTTTTCCTTGATCACCATTTACATACAGATGTTACTGATTGTAAATATAACTCTATTACCATATCTGATCATGCACCTCTGAAGGTATCTATTAAAATAACGGATTCATATATCAATGCTAAATTTTGGAGGTTTACTCCTATTTTATTGCAGGATTTAGACTTTGTTAACGTTATTAAACAACAAATTGATTTGTTTTTCTCAACAAATTCTACAGCAGAGATCTCTAGTGGAATTTTGTGGGATACTTTTAAAGCATATATTCGTGGACAGATTATTTCATACTCTGCTGGAGTTAGGAAACTAATTCTATAATATAAATATCAGTTGATAAAATCAAAGCAATTGATAAGATTTATTCAATGACCCCTAGCAGAGAACTCTATAAAGAAAGAGTTAAACTTCAAATGGAACATAGTTTATTATTATCCTCTCCGATTGAATGTCATTTAATTAAATCAAAAACTATATGTATGGAGATAAGTATGGTAAATTACTGGTTAACCAATTGAAAATTGTTTCGGATAAACGACAGATTACAAGGATTCGTAAACAAGATGATACTCTGACGATCGACCACAAAGCGATAAATAAAGTCTTTCAAGATTTTTATAACTCTTTATATCAATCAGAATTCACTAAGGACTTTTCTGTTATAAATGAATTTTTAAAGAAATTGAATATTCCAAAAGTAACTGTTGAGGATAACGTAATTTTAGATACACCTAATACGGAGTCGGAAATAGAAAAGGCTATTTTTTCAATGAATTCTGGTAAAGCTTCTGGTCCTTCTGATAAATCTTTACCTTCTGGTAAATCTTTTTCTTCTATACTTTCTACTTGGCTTTGTAAAATATTTAAAGATGCATTAAGTATAGGTAAGTTACCACAATCTTTTTATGAAGCTTTTATTTCTTTAATTCTTAAAAAAAGATAAAGACCCTACTGAATGTGCATCCTATCGGCCCATATCCTTGTTAAATACGGACTTTAAGATTTTCAGTAAAATTTTGGCTATTATATCAGAAAATATATAACTTCGAATTATTACTGAAGATCAGACTGGATTTATTAAAAATCGCTATTCATCTTTTAACATTAGAAAATTAATTACTATTACTTATACTTCTTCATCTAAAATACCAGAATGCGTTATTTTTTTAGATGCTGAAAAAGCTTTTGATAGAGTTGAATGGCCATATTTATTTACTACAATGCAACAATTTAATTTTAGTTCAAAATTTATATCATGGATTAAATTAATATACCATAAACCTTTAGCTTCTGTTTTTACCAATAATCAAGGATCTCCTTTTTTCAGCTATTTCGTGGTACCCTTTATGTCCTTTACTACTTGACATCGCTTTAGAAACCTTGGCTAGAGCTATTCGTGAATCACCTAATATTCTGTGTATTCCCCGTGGGGAGAGGACGTATAAAGTATCATTATATGCTGATGATTTGTTATTATATATATCTGACCCTGAAAGATCTATTCCTGCTACTTCGGCTTTGATTGCTCAATTTAGTAATTTTTCTGGTTAGAAATTGAATTTTAATAAGAGTGAACTATTTCCATTAAATATGCAAGTTCCAATCTATAAACATTTACCATATAAAATTGTTACAGATTATTTTACTTACTTAGGTATTAAAATTACTAAAAAACATACAGATTTATTTAAGGTTAAGTTGCTACCTTTAATTGACCAAATTAAGCAACTTGCTATTAGGTGGTCTCTACTACCTTTGTCATTGGTTGGTAGAGTTAATGCTATTAAGATGATGATACTACCTAAATTCTTATATTTATATCAAGCATTACCAATTTTTATTCCTTAAGCTTTCTTTGATACTATTGACTCCAAAATATGTTCTTACTTGTGGCAGAATAAAAATCCTAGATTGGGCAAAAAATATTTACAGGAGCCTAAGAAGGAGGGTGGCTCGGCTTTACCAAACTTAACATTTTACTATTGGGCAGTTAATATACCGCATTTAATATTCTGGACACAAGAATTGACTATAGCTACTTGCCCACAATGGGTAAATTTGGAATGTAAATCTGTGCAAGAATTTTCACTGATTTCAATCTTAGGATCTTCACTTCCTTTTTCTTTATTCAAATTTAATAAATAGGTAACTTAATCCTATAGTCAGATATACATTACGAACTTGGTATTTGTATATTTTGTATATTTTTTGGTTTGAATAAATTTATTTTATCATCTCCTAGAATATCTAATTATTTTTTCGGCCTTCATCTATGGATCAAGCTTTTCTTTTATGGAAAACAAAAGGTATAACATGTTTTCGTGATCTGTATCCGGATGATAACATTATGAACAGCTATCTAATAAATATAAGTTACCTAAAACCCATTTTATTAGATATTTGCAAGTTCGATTTTTTTTTTGTATAATGAGTTACAGTCTTTTTCGAAAGAATGTCCATTGGACATTACAGAAAGAATTTTAGCCCTTAATCCTTATCAAAAGTGTTTTGTAGCCATTATTATTAAGATGATTATGAATTTACAGTCAGATGTATCTGATAAAATTAAAAAAGGAATGGCAAGAAGAGTTGCATTGTCCTATATCTGCTGAGCAATGGGATAAAATTTTATTATTGGTAAATTCTTCCTCTATTTGTGCGAAATATGCCCTAATACAATTTAAGGTTGTACATAGAGCTCATATGTCTAAGGATAAACTGGATCGATTTTACTCTCATCTTAATTCAACCTGCGAAAGATGTCATTCTGATGTTGCTTCATTGACTCATATGTTCTGGTCTTGTCCTTGTTTACAAAATCATTGGAAAAATATTTTCAATATTATTTCAATAGTTTTAAATATTAATTTCCAACCGCATCCTCATACTGCAATTTTCGGTTTACCACTGAAGGATAATAACCGTTTATCCGCTTCATCTCAACGAATGATTGCATTTGCTACGTTAATGGCTAGAAGATCGATTTTATTGAATTGGAAAGAAATTAATCCTGCAACTGTATTTCAGTGGTTTTCTCAAAGTATTTCTAGTTTGAGTTTAGAAAAAAATTAGAAGTGTGGTTTTTGTCCCCAGTTAAATTTGAAGACACTTGGAGACCATTTATTCAACATTTTCATATGATTTGAATTGTCTTTGCCGAAACCTGACTTATATTATCCTTAATTATTTGGATGGGGGTTCGGAGTTATTGGTACTACTGTATATGTACTTAATATTATTCAATGGATCATGTTGGTTAGTGCTGTTTTATGTTTTTTTTTTAATCAATTTTTCTTGTGGTCTTTCTTTTTTTTTCTTTTTACTTCTTTGTTCATTAATGTTCTGAGTTTGAGAGGTTATATATTTTTTTATTATTATATATCTGAATGTATTTTTAAACTATTAATTATGTACTCTCAAACACTTTGTGTTCCTGTTTCATTATGTTTGTTTAAAACTAACAAAAAGTTTTAAAAAGAAAGAAAGAGAGTTTCTTTCACCCACCGACATGAAGAGAAAGAGAGAGAGTAAAGTGAACGTCATCCACGCGATCCCGAGAGAGCGGCGCCTGTCTCTGTTCCATTCGGAGAGCAAGCCTCATTTTCTGTTCTCATTGAGAGAACCCCTGGGCCCGTTATCTGAAAATGCGGAGCAGACTGGACCGCAGAGTGCGAAGACAGAGATGAAGAGTCGGCGTTGGTAAGGGTTAGTCAGTTTAAACCTCCCTCCGTGAGAATCTCTTGTCGTTAACGCCATCTGGAAGTAGATAAATGACCCTGAACGATCCATTGACCCATGAAAGCGACTAAATAATTCATTTTTCATGTGTTAGCTCATTTACTTTTTCATTCATTCATTTATTTATTCGTTCATTCGCTTTGTCAGTTACCTAAATTGTACATTTTATGCATATAATATTTATTGATGAACTGAGGACTCGTTCCGCCACCTGGCGGATATGAGAGGAATGATGGTACCTCTCTGAATTGGCCAGCTACATGCAGAAGGACTCTCCATTGTTGGAACGGCCATTGCTGGAGTGGTGAATTGTTGTAGTGGTCCGGCTTTTGTGAAACAGGCTTAGGCGAGAACACGCTTGGCCAAACACAGCCGCATGCTCGAAGTAAGGAATGAAATTTCAAGTAAGTTGATTTTATTTTTAATTACATAGCTAATGCACTGATAATAGATGCGGAGTCCTTGGCATTTTCCTTGAGTGAGATTTAGGGAAACTGAAAAACCATCTCTATCCCGCATAAATACAGCGTGCATCTGGTGCAGCTCCTGAGGGAGCAATGTTAAGGAACGGGATCTGCTGTTCCATGAGCTTCGATTCATATGGGACAAAGTTAATGTGATAGGTAGATGCTACAGGTTACAGAAGCTACAGCTCCAACCCGAGCTGAAGGGGGCAGCATTATGGGTAACCGGCAGGAGGGGCAACGGGGATAGACAACCGGAGCAGTGCCCCCTTGTGACCGGACCCCTCAATGATATGTGTACCGCTTCAGATGCATTTGGAGGGTTGCCCGGAGTTGAGGTTACCAGGAGGAAGGTACTGAGAGTGACTCTGTGGCCCAGAACGAGATAGTGAAAGGGGAGTGCAATAGCGATTGGGGATCCTCAATTAGAGGATCGGAACGCATATTCAGTGAACATGGAAGAGACACCCAGTAGCGTTCCGAATCCATGGTTTATCATGAAGGAGTCGCCGCCGCTCTGTTCTTCTCTGATGCAGTTTATCGGTATACCTGGTGGACTGAGAACCGTTTGGGGTGGAGCCCGAGTGTGGCAGCTAAGCCGTCTCGGTGAAAGAGAGGACTCACAAATCCTTTGTGCCCCTTCGAAACAGCAATCTTGCCCTTAGACCCTGTGCTCTGCTCTCTAATGAAGGTACATTGGCTAGGAAGATGCTATGGAACAGTGGTCCTATTCCTTTAGCTTCACTCTGGCCTGATACCCACCGCATCCCGTCCTCCCCTGTTCGACTTCGCTCCTCTGATGGAATTCCGCTCATTTCCGGGTTCAGTACTCATTGCTGGGAGCTTATCTTCGACGAGTCCTTACTGCTCATGTGGGGTCCGTATGATCTCCGGTGCTTGTAGAGAATTCCCGTGTTTTTTGTTCTTAATTGGTAGTAAACAGTGGCGATAACAGCTCAGAAAACGTACATCTTGTAGATTTGTGCCCTGCCTGATATTGTCACCGGATATCGCCAGTGTTATTTTAGTAATTGTACACGGTCTGTACAATGTTTTCAAATCGGACAGGGCGAGGTTAAGGAGACAGAAAAGATCCTGGAGACAGAAGGAGACGAGGTGTGAGATTTG
The DNA here is from genome assembly GCF_030144855.1 of Hypanus sabinus. Lineage (NCBI taxonomy): Eukaryota > Metazoa > Chordata > Chondrichthyes > Myliobatiformes > Dasyatidae > Hypanus > Hypanus sabinus. The sequence continues at coordinate 22,767 of NW_026779830.1, forward strand.
ACTGCAAGGTTTGAGCGGCTCAGGAACCGTGTGACCATTGCTCCCACTCTGACCTCGTCTCCGCATTCCGACACCGCCCCCTTTTGGTGACAATGTGCCAACTGCTTTCTGTGCTGTTGCTCTTTCAACTTTGCCAATGGAAGTACGGCCGTCCCGGTATTTTCACCGGCGTCAGTTATCACAGTGTGCAGTTTTGCCTCTTCTTTTGTCATGACCAGTCACTGAAATTCGTTCGTGAAGCTGCCTCATACAGAAATACACCAATAGGCTGGAAATTATATTTCGACTATAAATGAGGGATATCTCTGCATTATCGCGCCTTTAAATTGGTTCTGCAAGCAGGCAGAATGTCTTTCGCTTGTTAGTTGTTGTTTGTTAGTGCTGTTCCTCAAGAGGACAATTTGCAACAACAGCCGATGTTCCCGGCGATACACTAAACTTAATCTATTTTGCAGAAATGGTGATTAAGTGACATTTGCTTTGTTAATGCTGATATTCGGAATGATATTCTGTGTTATTGAATCAGAGACGGGGTCTGAATGCCACACGACAGCTGAAGGATTATTGTTCAACTTAGCAAGAAAATCATGTATCGATGTACATACATACATGTCACAATAAGCACCCTCATATTCTTTTACTGTGGGTATATTAGCAAATCTATAGAACTTCAACTAGAAACAGGATTAATGTAACTGTGCAAATGCAGATATAAATAATAACAAGAAATCACGAGTATGAAATAGCAGGATAAAAGAGTCCAAAAATCGGAGTAATAATCTCCTTTTCGTGAAGAGTCTGATGGTTAACGAGTAGTAAGAGTTCTTAATTCCGGTGCTGCCAGTCGTAAGTCAGCTTTACCATCTCCGTCATACAAGCAGCGAGAAAACAGGTCGTGAGGATCGAAGGTGCTGGGGAGTAGGTACAGAGGGGATGACAGGGGTGAGATTTTTACTCAGGGAGTGTTGAGTGCGTGGAATGTGCTGCCGTAGGCGGTGGTGGTGGAGCCGGATACAATAGGGTCCTTTAAGAGACTTTTGGATAGTTACATGCAGCTTAGTAAAATAGAGGGCAATGGGGAAGTCTAGTAATATCTAAGGTACGGGCAGGTTCGGCACAACTTTGTGGGCCAAAGGGCCTGTATTATGCTGCAGGTTTTCTATGTTTCCAATACAAAAAATCGTTCTCTAAACATCACTGTACTGGGCGAGTGAAAGTTTCTGTCGATAATCCAATTCCAACCACTGAATCAACTACTGAGCAATTTTATTCTGCAGTTTCCATGTTGTTCTATTCTGTCTACTTTCGTTGCAAGAGAGAAATAAAAAATGATTATCAGGGACTGGGAATGTGGAGCAGGGTAACCGATATACTGGAGCTCCTTAAGGGGTTTAATTATAAGTTTAAATACCCGATTTATTTATGTCGAATTTCCGGAGATGTCTGCAGCGGATGATGTCCCATGCTTGCCAGAATGATGGAGAACCGTGCCTGTTTATCTGCCACAGTCACAGAAGGTCATTCTGTGCCCATACTTACATGGGTTTGCTCATCGTTTCTCTTCACACGACAGCTGCATATGGAATCACCACCGACTGTGCAGTGAAGCGCCTGACGGTTTGAAAATTAGATCTGTTTCTGAGAGCACAGAGCTGCGTGCAGCGCGGACCTGACTTCGCAAAGTTAAGAAATTGATCCCTTTGTGAATGAATTTCAGCAGCTGGACATACTGAACGAACCAATGTTATTCAAACTAAGTTAAGCAGGCAGTGAAAAAAAGTGGACAAAATGAAACGTGTCCTCTCCATGATTCCATAGGATTATATCTAGGAACTCCTTTTCACAAACTCCAATTTCTTTGACATTCAGGCGAATTTGTTGTTCGCGATCATAACTTGGTCTAAAGAGTCCCAGCTGATATGATTGGACTGCAGTAGAAAGGAATAATTCCATTCCACTTTCAGGTCTACTTGCAGGTCCCGTGTCTTCTGTCAATGTAATCATCAATTGCTTCATTCCTCAGGGTAACAACGATAAAGTTGCATTCCCCTGTTACGCTAGGGGCACAATTCAGATCAAACATGGTTGGCAGACATCTATCCGAGACAATATCTGTTTTCAGAAAACACTGGTCTGAACATAACCCGTCTGAACAGAAATGGCACAGGAAATTGTAGACGTGTTGTCAATATTCATTACAGCAGCGACAGTGCAGAGAAGTTCCTGCAAGGTTATTGTAGGTACGCAGGTTGCTCATTACATTAGTTTACATTCCATATTGCCGATCACAGAAACAGCGTACAATCTCTATTTCTGTTGTAGATGGGTCAGACAACATCAGGATTCAGCCGCAGGGTCCGGTTCTCACAGATACTGTCACAAGTCTGAAACTAACTTGCTCTGTCCAGTCAGTGCCCAATGCTGACTATAGATGGCGGAATGGAGCTAATAACCAGCAGGCAGGACAGGGCAGGGCGACACCATCGAGTCGGTTATCAACCTGCCAGTGGAAATTGTGGTTGCCAGGTTTAGGACAACGTAACCGTGAAACACGGCGGCTTTTCTGTGAAGATCAGCCTGCCGCGTAAAGAAAAGCTTCTGCTGACATTGCAGTTCAATCGACCTCTTACTCGTCCAAGTAATTTTATTTTGCAACTTTGCACTTTTCCTGCTGTGCTCTGCTGTCGACGTCGGTCAACAGAGGAAAAAAAAATATATATGCAGTGAATATGCAGCAGAGTTCCAGATATCATATGGGTTCTGGTGGGATTTATTTCGTGGTCAATCTGCCGGAAATTTAAAATATTCATTTAACTGTAAGGCGAATAGTATTTCGTGTTTCCGAGAAAATAGAGAACTAAAGAGCAGATAGAACTCTTCGGTTAAAATTATGGAGTGTCATGTCGGCCTTTCTGCCTCAGTAACCGAGGGCCGATGCTTTTCATCAGGATCGCTAAAAGCCGCTCTTCACAGTAGCTGCTTCACTTGACATCACCACATATTGTCGAGTGAAACTCCTCACGTTTTGAGAAGCAGATGCGTTTCTCAGAATACAGATCCCTGAGCAGTGCAAACGTGACTTCACTAATTAAATGAAACTACCCCTTTGTGAATAAAATACAGCCGCCGGACACAGTGAGCGAAACAATTTTGGAGCAAATTACCAGGGGTATGAGTAACATAACATTAAGGGATAGAAAAATAAATCGCTGAAAAATCTCAGGAGGTCAGGCAGCATCTGTGAAAGAAGAAGAAGAAGTCGACATTGCAATGCAGGACGGGAAGGCGGGGAACAACAAAGCGGCACTAAAATGTTAAATGATCCTTCGCCGGAGCGGGTGGGACATGGGAACGAAGACATTCGTCCAGCAGTTCTGACAGAGAATTTCAACTTGAAATCTTTAACGTTCCTTCTCCACAGGGGCTGCCTGACCGCCTGTGTGTATTCCGGGATTTCCTTTTTCTTGATATTTCCAACATTCCCAGCACCTACGTTGTCATAAAATTCAGATAAATGAGATTTATAGCTGAAAGGAAAGATCTCTTCAGGTAACCCGTCCTGATGGCTGACCACTGGGAGATCCCGATTTTTCAGGCGATCGAAGCTTAGGTCCGCGGCAACAGGGTCTCTCAATCCTTGCCGCGTCTCACAGCTCACTGCCTGTAAATCCGTCAAGACCGGACACCACTCTCTCTGAACATCCCTTCTCCTTTACCCTTCCTTGTTTCTGAAGCACCCGGCAAGCACTACACATCCCCACATTTCTGTCCCCTACAACCACCCTGTCCCTGTAAACACCTCCATGGCTGCTTCCGTCAGTGTCTCTGTAACACTCTCCGGTCACGATAACCTTTCCCATCTCCGAAACTGCCTACAATGTTTACGATGCACTTAGGACTCTGGGGAGATGTGGACGTTCTGTTGCAAATATGCATTTTTCACTCTCTTCGTTGCTATTTGTGGATGGGACTGAATTACAAGATTGAATCCGTTGTGTTTGGGTAACTATATTCTGATTTCAGGAATCATCTACCCAGGATGGAAGTTGAAGTCCCATGGAAAACAACGATAAGGTTGAAGTTACTTGTGACGAGCAAGGGAATTCATCAAAGAAGAACATGGATAAATGATGACAAACCCGTCCAGGATAATGCCAGGGCGTCTCAATATTCCGAAAAAGCTCATCTGAACATAGCCCATCTTCACAGAAACGGCACAGGAAAATATACATGTACCGTAAGCAATGATTTCAGTTGTGACCGCGCTGAGATCTACCTTCAATGAACTGTAAGTTTACAGGTAGCTCATTACGTCAAACTGCCTTCCGGATTACTGATTACAGAAACAATGGTTACACAAGCTGACACTAGAGGGCTCAATGGGACAAATTACGTGCAGACAGGACAGGACTACACCACAGAGTCGCTAATTAACGATGACCGTATAAATTATACTTGTCAGGTTGAGAACAAAGTTACCATGAACCACAGCGGCATTTCTGTAACGATTACAGTGCAGGGCAAGTGAAAGTTTCAGTCGATATTCCACATATAACCAGGGCTTCGACATCTGAGCAATTTCATTTTGCAACTTCCACGCGTTTCTATACTGTCTACTTTAATCGTTCAGGAAAAAAAAAAGCTGGGTTGTCAGGGACGAGGAAGATGGAGCAGATATACCAGAGGGCCTTAGGAGACTGTCATGGTCCGGTCCGAGAAATTCCAATTCATGTTCACGGTCAGCTCCTTATTTCAGGTTTTTCATGTTTCTTCAGCTTCTGTTGAGGCAGCTGATTCGTGTTTGGGCTGGCCTCATAAATAACTTCAGGATTGCGCCTGAGGCTGCTGGAGAGTTCCTGTCCAAACACCCTTTCTGTGTCCCTTCCCTTCACATTACTCCTGGACCCTTGCCTCGCCTTGCCTCGCCTGGAGCCTTTCCTCGGCCAGGAGCTTTCCTCTGCCTGGAGCCTTTCCTCGGCCAGGAGCCTTTCCTCTGCCTGTAGCCTTTCCTCGGCCAGGAGCCTTTCCTCTGCCTGTAGCCTTTCCTCTGCCTGTAGCCTTTCCTCTGCCTGGAGCCTTTCCTCGGCGTGGAGCCTTTCCTCGGCCTGGAGCCATTCCTCTGCCTGGAGACTTTCCTCGGCCTGGAGCCTTTCCTCGGCCTGGAGCCTTTCCTCTGCCTGGAGCCTTTCCTCAGCCTGGAGCCTTTCCTCTGCCTGGAGCCTTTCCTCGGCCTGGAGCCTTTCCACTGCCTGGAGCCTTTCCTCTGTCTGGAGCCTTTCCTCTGTCTGGAGCCTTGCCTCTGCCTGGAGCCTTTCCTCGGCCTGGAGCCTTTCCTCGGCCTGGAGCCTTTCCTCTGCCTGGAGCCTTTCCTCGGCGTGGAGCCTTTCCTCGGCCTGGAGCCTTTCCTCGGCCTGGAGCCTTTCCTCTGCCTGGAGCCTTTCCTCTATCTGGAGCCTTTCCTCTGCCTGGTGCCTTTCCTCTGCCTGGAACCTTTCCTCGGCCAGGAGCCTTTCCTCTGTCTGGAGCCTTTCCTCGGCCTGGAGCCTTTCCTCTGCCTGTAGCCTTTCCTCTGCCTGGAGCCTTTCCTCTGCCTGGAGCCTTTCCTCGGCCTGGAGCCTTTCCTCGGCCAGGAGACTTTCCTCGGCCTGGAGTCGTTCCTCGGCCAGGAGCCTATCCTCGGCCAGGAGCCTTTCCTCAGCCTGGAGCCATTCCTCTGCCTGGAGCCTTTCCTCGGCCTGGAGCCTTTCCTCGGCCAGGAGCCTTTGCTCAGCCTGGAGCCTATCCTCGGCCAGGAGACTTTCCTCGGCCTGGAGCCTTTCCTCTGCCAGGAGCCTTTACTCTGCCTGGAGCCTTTCCTCGGCCTGGAGCCTTTCCTCGGCCTGGAGCCTTTCCTCGGCCTGGAGCCTTTCCTCTGCCTGGAGCCTTTCCTCAGCCTGGAGCCTTTCCTCTGCCTGGAGCCTTTCCTCTGCCTGGAGCCTTTCCACTGCCTGGAGCCTTTCCTCTGTCTGGAGCCTTTCCTCTGCCTGGAGCCTTTCCTCGGCCTGCAGCCTTTCCTCGGCCTGGAGCCTTTCCTCTGCCTGGAGCCTTTCCTCAGCCTGGAGCCTTTCCTCTGCCTGGAGCCTTTCCTCTGTCTGGAGCCTTTCCTCTGTCTGGAGCCTTGCCTCTGCCTGGAGCCTTTCCTCGGCCTGGAGCCTTTCCTCGGCCAGGAGACTTTCCTCTGCCAGGAGCCTTTCCTCGGCCTGGAGCCTTTCCTCGGCCTGGAGCCTTTCCTCTGCCTGGAGCCTTTCCTCGGCGTGGAGCCTTTCCTCGGCCTGGAGCCTTTCCTCGGCCTGGAGCCTTTCCTCTGCCTGGAGCCTTTCCTCTGTCTGGAGCCTTTCCTCTGCCTGGCGCCTTTCCTCTGCCTGGAGCCTTTCCTCGGCCAGGAGCCTTTCCTCTGTCTGGAGCCTTTCCTCGGCCTGGAGCCTTTCCTCTGCCTGTAGCCTTTCCTCTGCCTGGAGCCTTTCCTCTGCCTGGAGCCTTTCCTCGGCCTGGAGCCTTTCCTCGGCCAGGAGCCTTTCCTCGGCCTGGAGCCGTTCCTCGGCCAGGAGCCTATCCTCGGCCAGGAGCCTTTCCTCAGCCTGGAGCCTTTCCTCTGCCTGGAGCCTTTCCTCGGCCTGGAGCCTTTCCTCTGCCAGGAGCCTTTGCTCAGCCTGGAGCCTATCCTCGGCCAGGAGACTTTCCCCGGCCGTTTAGCCTTTCCTCTGCCAGGAGCCTTTCCTCGGCCTGGAGCCTTTCCTCTGCCTGGAGCCTTTCCTCTGCCTGGAGCCTTTCCTCGGCCTGGAGCCTTTCCTCTGCCTGGAGCCTTTCCTCGGCCTGGAGCCTTTCCTCTGCCTGGAGCCTTTCCTCTACCTGGAGCCTTTCCTCGGCCTGGAGCCTTTCCTCGGCCTGGAGCCTTTCCTCTGCCTGGAGCCTTTCCTCTACCTGGAGCCTTTCCTCTGCCTGGAGCCTTTCATCGGCCTGGAGCCTTTCCTCTGCCTGGAGCCTTTCCTCTACCTGGAGCCTTTCCTCGGCCTGGAGCCTTTCCTCGGCCTGGAGCCTTTCCTCTGCTGGAGCCTTTCCTCGGCCTGGAGCCTTTCCTCGGCCTGGAGCCTTACTTCGGCGTTGAGCCTTTCCTCGGCCTGGAGCCTTTACTCGGCCTGGAGCCTTTCCTCGGCCTGGAGCCTTTCCTCTGCCTGGAGCCTTTCCTCTGCCTGGAGCCTTTCCTCGTCCTGTAGCCTTTCCTCGGCCTGGAGCCTTTCCTCTGCCTGGAGCCTTTCCTCTACCTGGAGCCTTTCCTCTGCCTGGAGCCTTTCCTCGGCCTGTAGCCTTTCCTCGGCCTGGAGCCTTTCCTCTGCATGAAGCCTTTCCTCTGCCTGGAGCCTTTCCTCGGTGTGGAGTCTTTCCTCAGCCAGGAGCCTTTCCTTTGCCTGGAGCCTTTCCTCTGCCTGGAGCCTTTCCTCTACCTGGAGCCTTTCCTCGGACTGGAGCCTTTCCTCGGCGTTGAGCCTTTCCTCTGCCTGGAGCCTTTCCTCGGCGTGGAGCCTTTCCTCGGCCTGGTGCCTTTCCTCGGCCTGGAGCCTTTCCTCGGCCTGGAGCCTTTCCTCGGCCTGGAGCCTTTCCTCTGCCTGGAGCCTTTCCTCGGCCTGGAGCCTTTCCTCGGCCTGGTGCCTTTCCTCTGCCTGGAGCCTTTCCTCGGCCTGGAGCCTTTCCACTGCCTGGAGCCTTTCCTCTGCCTGGAGCCCTTCTTTTGCCTGGAGCCTTTCCTCTGCCTGGAGCCTTTCCTCGGCCTGGAGCCTTTCCTCGGCATGGAGCCTTTCCTCTGCCTGGAGCCTTTCCTCTGCCTGGAGCCTTTCCTCTGCCTGGAGTCTTTCCTCTGCCTGCCGCCTTTCCTCGGCCTGGAGCCTGTCCTCTGGCTGGAGCCTTTCCTCAGCCTGGAGCCTTTCCTCAGCCTCGTGCCTTTCCGCTGCCTGGAGCCTTTCCTCGGCCTGGAGCCTTTCCTCGGCCTGGAGCCTTTCCTGGGCCTGGAGCCTTTCCGATGCCTGGAGCCTTGCCCCGCCTCTCCAAACCTCTGCCTGGTACCTTTCATCTGCCTGGAGCCTTGCCCCGCCTCTCCAAACCTCTGCCTGGTACCTTTCATCTGCCTGAAGCCTTTCCTCGGCGAGGAGCCTTTCCTCTGCCTGGAATTTGCCCCGCCTCTCCAAACCTCTGCCTGGTACCTTTCCTCGGTCTGAAGCCTTGCCTCGGCCTGAAGCCTTGCCTTGCTTCGTCTTTCCTCTGCCTGGAGTCTTGTCTCGCCTCGCGTTGCCTCGGCCTGGAGCCATTCCTCGGCCTGTAGCCTTTCCTCTGCCTGTAGCCTTTCCTCTACCCGGAGCCTTTCCTCGGCCTGGAGCCTTTCCTCTGCCTGGAGACTTTCCTCGGCCTGGAGCCTTTCCTCTGCCTGTAGCCTTTCCTCTGCTTGGAGCCTTTCCTCTGCCTGGAGCCTTTCCTCGGCCTGGAGCCTTTCCTCAGCCTGGAGCCTTTCCTCTGCCTGTAGCCTTTCCTCGGCGTGGAGACTTTCCTCTGCCTGTAGCCTTTCCTCAGCCTGGAGCCTTTCCTCTGCCTGGAGCCTTTCCTCGGCGTGGAGCCTTTCCTCTGCCTGTAGCCTTTCCTCGGCCTGGAGCCTTTCCTCTGCCTGGAGTCTTTCCTCGGAGTGGAGCCTTTCCTCTGCCTGGAGCCTTTCCTCGGCCTGGAGCCTTTCCTCAGCCTGGAGCCTTTCCTCTGCCTGGAGCCTTTCCTCTGCCTGCAGCCTTTCCTCGGCCTGGAGCCTGTCCTCTGCCTGGAGCCTTTCCTCGGCCTGGAGCTTTGCCTCGGCCTGAAGCCTTGCCTCGCTTCGCCTTTCCTCTGCCTGGAGTCTTGTCTCGCCTCACCTTGCTTCGGCCTGGAGCTTTGTACTCGCCGGGTTCTGGAGTCCGAGCCCGAGTCAAGACTGAGGTTGTGGGTCCTCTGTCCAGTCTCTGTCTCGGAGCCCAAGCCCAGGCTCCGAGTCCACAGTTCCATGTCCTGTTTTATTTTCCCAGTCAGGTCCTAGCCTAGGCCCGGAGTTTTTGTCTCGTTCAGGGCGGGTGTCATGTCCAGTGTCTTCCCCTGCTTCCTCCTCACGCCTGGTACTGTTCCCTATAGTTCAGTGTCGGTGTCTGGCTTTTGGGTCTGCTCCCAATGCCCACATTGTGACAGAGACATAGTTATGTCAAAATACCGGACATATTTTTAAAACCAATTTGACTTAGATGATCATTTAAGTCAACCGCGAATAATGTCCCATGTTTGCCTGAGCATTTCAACTCTGAAGCTAAAATAATGGAGAAACGTGGCGGTTTATCTGCCTCTGTTCCAGAGGGACATTCTGTGCCCAATGTTTGTAAGCAGGATTGTCCACCGCTTCTCTTCGCACCGACAGCTTCATTTGGAATCACCGCCGACTGTGCAGTGAAGCTCCTGAAGTTTTGAGAAGCAGATCTGTTTCTCAGAGTACAGACCTCCGTGAAGAGTGGGCGTGACTTCACGAAGAGAAGGAATCGATCCCTTTGTGACTGAAATTCAGCCTCTGGACATACTGAACGAACCAATCTTAAATCAAATTAAAATATGCCGGCAAGGAAAAAGAGGCAAACAAAATAAAAGGCGTCTTCTCCATTACTCCATACGACTGTAACTGGGAACCTCTTTTCATAAACTCCACGCCATTTGCCATTCAGGCCAATCTGTCGGTCCCGATTGTAACCGGGTCTAGAGAGCCCAACTGATAAGATCGGTCTGCAGTGGGAAAGAGCAATTCCGTTCCACTTTCAGTTCTATTGACAGAGCCCGTGTCTCGTGTCAATGTAAACATCAGCTCTTAGTTGCTCTGTAAACATTAGCTCTTAGAACTCAATGTAAACATCAGCTCAGGAAAAGAATAATAAAGTTGTTTTCACCTGTTACGCTAAGGACACAATTCAGGTAAGAGATGGTTAGAAGACACCTGACCGAGACTATATATCTGCTTTCTAAAAAACCTAATCTGAACATAACACGGCTGAGCAGAATTGACACAGGAAAATATAGACGTACTGTCTGTATTGATGACAGCGCTTACATGTTATACTGTCTTTCCTTAGTCCCAACGAAGGGTCTCGGCCCGAAACGTCGACAGTGCTTCTCCGTATAGATGCTGCCTGGCCTGCTGCACTCCACCGGCATTTTGTGTTTGTGTTGCTTGGAGAATTGTGTCCAGTTATGTTCGGCTCGCTATAGAAAGAATGTGGTAGCGTTGGAAAGGGTACAGTGGAGATTTGAGAGTATGTATTATGATCAGCTGTTAAGGGAGCTAGGGCTTTACTCTGTGGCGATGAGGAGGCTGAGAGGAGACATGATTGAGGTGTACAAGATATTATGCGGAACAGATAGAGTGGACTGCCAGCGCCTCTTCCCCAGGGCACCACTGCTCAATACAAGAGGACGTGGCTTTAAGGTAAGGGGAGGGAAGTTCAAGGGCGATATTAGAGGAAAGTTTTTCACTCAGAGTGGTTGGTGCTTTGGAATGCACGGCCTGAGACAGTGGTGGAAGCAGAAACACTACTGAACCTCAAGAGACTACAAGACAGGTATTTGGAGGAATTTAACATGGGGTTTATATGGGAGGAGGATTTTAGGGTCGGCACATCATTGTGGGCCGAAGGGTCTGTACTGTGCTCTACGTTCTATGTTCTATAGAGGAGATACTGAGTTGCTTTGACCTTTTTTTTTCTGGTTCAATTTCAACTGCTGAAAGAACACGAGGAAATGATGACCACAGCTACCCATTCTGTTTTCTATCATTAGCAGACTCTGTAGTTAGAGACATTGCTACAGAGCAAGCGAATATAATTGCAAAATGCAGCTTCCCTTCACCCAGCAGCAGCAGGGAATGGCCGAGGAGTGCACTGTCTGTAGAATGCAGCACTGTTACTTGTCAGGGTTATTCTGCGAGAACATTCGGACCACCATTCACACCACTACCAAATACCTCACACCCAAACTAACAACGATTTTCGCCCGGAGGGCGAAGGTCAGCAAAGAAGATGAGGAACCAGGCGATTAAACGTCTCTTTTGCCAGCAAGAAAATCTTTGTGTGTGTGTGTGTGTGTGTGTGTGTGTGTGTGTGTGTGTGTGTGTGTGTGTGTGTGTGTGTGTGTGTGTGTGTGTGTGTGTCTGAGATATACATTCAGCACGTACATGAGAAACGAGCCATGTTGCAGGAAAACTGCTGGGTAATGGGTGTGTGGCCCATGTTGTACTGTTTATTTCAGCCCTGTGGAACTTACTCAATGCTTGATGGTGTGTTGAGAATGATTCGGTGAGGTGAATATACTCTATGTAGTACAGCCGACAGTCCTGATGGAGAAACGAGCTATACTTACATGGATCAGCAAAACTGTCTGTATGTTTTTCACCATGAACTGGCCTGTGGTGGGGTGGGGGGGGGGGGAGTAGTGATCGATGGAGGGAGAACTGTGTTGTTCTGAGAGAATTTCTGGTTAATTTGAACTGCTGAAAAAACCTATTAGCAAGTAATTAGGATGTCCTGACGAAGGGTCTCGGCCCGAAACGTCGACAGTTCTTCTCCTGATAGATGCTGCCTGACCTGCTGCGTTCCACAAGCATTTTGTGTGTGTGTTGTTTGAATTTCTAGCATCTGCAGATTTCCTCGTGTTTGCTCTAGGAGGTAATTACCACAGTTTCGTATTTCTGACATATCTATTTTTTGCAGACTGTGCAGTGTTAGACCCTGGTACAGAGCAAGTGCATGCAATTGCAACATGCAAGTTCCCTTCCCTCACTACCGGCACGTAATGGCCGATGTGTGCACAGTCTACAGAATGCAGCAGAGTAACCTACCAGGTCTATTCTACGAGAAACTCCGGACCACCAGTTCCACCACTACCAACTACCCCAGCACCACCTTAACCGTTCTCTCCCTGATGGCAAAAGTCATGATGGAAAATGAAGAACAAGGAGATGAAACGTCACTTTTGCCCACAAGATAATCTTCTGGACTCCAGACAGAACTGACAGTCTTTCCCGCTGCACACACCCTTCATGAAAGATTAACGAGGCATTGCCGGCTTGACATTGCAAAACATTTTCATTCTGATTGAATTTCATTTTGAACTTTTCACCCCATCTTCCCGTTGGCTCCACGGATCTCTGCGACAGCGTGCAGGACCTCAGTTTTGGTGACCCTGCTGCTTCACGGGGGACGGACTGGATCCAGGCACTGCTCGCTAGCTGGGTTTGAACAACAATGCGGTCACGGCTGATATCACCATCACGGACCTTTCAGTTTGCCCGACGACCCTTCACTTCTTCTTATTCTAGATTATTGTCGCCTTCCTTTCTAGTCCTGGTGTAGGGTCTCGCCCTACGGCATCAATAGGTGCTGCTGGACATGCCGTGTCAATGTTGCATTGTGTGTTTGGTCCTTCTGCAGGGCGCTGGGCGTTTAACAAAGAACTGTCTGATTGTTTATTGAAGGGGATTCCCGAGTACCAGTTTCACTCTGTGTGTGTGTGTGTGTGTGTGTGTGTGTGTGTGTGTGTGTCTGTGTGTGTGTGTCTGTGTGTGTGTGTGTGTGTGTGTGTGTGTGTGTGTGTAAGTGTGTGTGGAATCAACGTGCAAGGGAAACTTATTGGGGGAGGGGTTGTGTGGACTATAGTTTAATATTTATTATATTCCCGCGGAACTGATTCAGTGCTTGAAACTGGTTTGAGATGGTGTGAGTATTATAGTTACTACTAGCTCCAGCCAGAATGGAAAAAAAACAAGTGATTATTCATATCGATGTGTGAAACTTTGTATATTTTGTTCACCGCGATCTTGGGGGTGGAGAGTGATCGATAGAAGAGGAAATGGTTGTTTTGACCGTATTTCAGGTTCAATTATAAGTGCTGCAGAACTGTGAGGGAGTAATTACCACAGTTTCTTATTTCTGACATCTATTATTAGCAGACTGTGTAGTGTTAGACCCTATGTAGTGTCACGTACACCGTGACCGTGTTACCAAACCAGCAGAAATGGTATTACTGTAACTAATTGTGTTTATTAGTAAACCTAGTAATACAAAATTCAAATATATGAAACAGGTGAACAATGATATATACAGAAGTGTAGAGATAGGAATCTAAACCAGCTCTTTCAAAGTATAGGGTAAATGAATAATCAAGATGGTGAAGAGTTCAGTTCAATTCAGTTTAGGTCGAGGTAGTTCGTGTGTAACGTTGGAGAGAGAGAGAGAGAGAGAGAGAGAGAGAGAGAGAGAGAGAGAGAGAGAGAGAGAGAGAGAGAGAGAGAGAGAGAGAGAGAGAGAGAGAGAGAGAGGAGAGAGAGAGAGAGAGAGAGAGAGAGAGAGAGAGAGAGAGAGAGAGAGAGAGAGAGAGAGAGGTGATGCCATTGCCGTCGAACTTTGCCGTCGAACTTCCCGTTGCCTTCCAGTTGCGCTCATCAACTGTGGTCATACATCAGCCTCCGGTCGGCCCTGTTGTCTCTGCAAGAATCTCACAAGCAGGCAAAGAAAGTTTCCTTGCAGCAAAGCTGAACAATCAGCAAGGAGCCATAATATTAAATCATGTTTCTCTCTCTCTCTCTCTCTCATCTGCGCGGGATCCTCCCACCCCCTTCTCACTCTCTCATTAGCAGCATAGTTTACAGGACGGTCAACTCTGCACCATGTTTGGTTTGCTCATCGCACTGACTTATCTATTATTAGCAGACTGTGTAGTGTAAGACTCTGCCACAGAACAACGAATGCAATTGCAACGTGGCAAGTTCCCAACCCCCGCCACCGGCACATAATGGCCGATTCGTACACAGACAATAGAATGCAGCACAGTTTCTACCAAACTCTGAGAATCTCCGGAGCACCACTCCCAATGTAACATCCAATCTCGACCTGAGGGCAAAGGTCAGCAAGGAAAATGAAGGAAAAGGCGATTAAACGTCACTTTTGTCCATGACAATCTTCGGGACTCCACGAGAGACGATAGTCTGCACACTCCCTTCATGAAAAATTAACGAGGCATAGCAGGTTTTACCTTGTAAACATTTTCATTCTGATTCAATTTTAATTTGAAAATTTCACCCTATTTCCCTGATGAATCCTGGAATCTCTGCGAATTTGTGCAGGACCCAGTTTTGGTGACCCTGATGCTTCACGGGTTCGGACTAGATTCAGGTATCGCTAGCTAGCTGGGTTTGAACAACAACATGGTCACCGCTGACATCACATCACTGCCCTTTCTGTTCACCCGACGACCCCACGTCCTTATACTTATTTTGGTTTGTGGTCCTCTTCCTTTCTAGTCCTGGTAAAGGGTCATGCCCTACCGCGTTGATAGTCTATAGGTGCAGCTGGACCTGCCGAGATCCTGCAGCATTGTGTGTTTGGTCCTTCTGTACGGAGCTGGCCGTTTGTACGAGGAATTTTCAGATTATGTATTGAAGGGGATTCCCGAGTACGGGGTTCAATCACTCTGTGTGTGTGTGTGTGTGTGTGTGTGTGTGTGTGTGTGTGTGTGTCTGTGTGCGTGTGTGTGTGTGTGTGTGTGTGTCTGTGTCTGTGTCTGTGTGCTGTTGTGGTCTGTGTGTGGTGTGTGGGTGTGTGTTTGTGTGTGTGTGTGTGTGTGTGTGTGTGTCTGTGTGCGTGTGTGTGTGTGTGTGTGTGTCTCTGTGTCTGTGTCTGTGTGTGTCTGTGTGTCTGGGTGTGTGTGTCTGGAATCAAAAGGAACATGTTGGGGAATGGGTTGTGTAGACTCTAGTTTAATATTTATTATATTCCTACAGAACTGATTCAATGCTTGAGAGTGGGTTGAGAGGGTCCTGGGTGCGGTGTGAGTAGCACTACATAGTAGCAGCTCCAGCCACGATGGAAAAACAAGCGATTATTTACATCGTTTTGTGAAACTTTGTATAGTTAGTTCAGCGCGTTCTTGGGGGGTGCGGAGGAGTCATCGATAGAAGAGGAAATGGTTGTTTTGACCGTATTTCAGGTTCAATTGCAACTGCTTGCAGAACTGTGAGGGAGTAATTACCACAGTTTCGTATTTCTGACTTATCCATTATCAGCAGACTGTGTAGTGTTAGAACTTGTGTAGTGTCACGTACACCGTGACCGGGTTACCGAACCAGCAGAAATGGAATACATGTTGGAGTCTGGTATTACTGTAACTAATAGTGTTTATTTGTAAACCTAGTAATGCAGTACTATAAAATGCAAATATATGAAACAAGTTAGCAATGGTATGTACAGAAGTGTAGACATAGGGATCAAAACCAAGCTCTTTCACAGACTTGGGGAAATGAATAGTTTTCCGATGGTGAAGAGTTCAGTTCAGTTCAGTTCAGCTTAGGTCGAGGTAGTTCGTGTGTAACGTTGGAAAGAGAGAGAGAGAGAGCGGGAGGTAATGCCTTTGCCATCGATCTTCCCGTTGTCTTCCTGTTGCGGTCACCAACTGAGATCATACCAGGCACAACCGTTCTTCAGTGGTAGACCTGTCACCCAGGCACGGGTAGACAGAGAAACAAGCCCCCACATGTCGCATCTTCACACACGGTGAGCCTCTGACCGATCCCCCCGAATCGATCCTCCGAATTCCCACGTTCACGAGGGTGCGCAACGCTCTTTCAGTGTCCCGTTGTGTATTTCATGGTGTGTTTGCCTGCGTCTTTGCAGACCTGCTTTTCGTTTCCCCTTGCAGGGAAACGGCCGTCCATCAGGCCTCGGTCAACGCCTTGCTGTCTCTGCAAGAATCTCACCCCCAGGCAAACAAAGTGTCATTGGTGCAAAGGTAAACAATCAGGCAAGGAGCCATTATATAAAATCATTCTGTCTCTCTGTCTCTGTCTCTCTCTCTCTCTCTCTCTCTCCTCTCTCTCTCTCTCTCTCTCTCTCTCTCTCTCTCTCTCTCTCTCTCTCTCTCTCTCATCTCCCTCTGTCTCATCTGCGCGGGGTTCTCACCACCCCCTTCTCACTCTCTTATTAGCAGCATAGTTCTCAGGAGGGGCAAATCTGAACTATGTTAGCTTCGTTTGCTTATCACACTGCCCTAACTACTATTATTAGCAGACTGTGTAGTGTAAGACTCTGCCACAGAACAAACGAATGCAATTGCAACGTGCAGGTTCCCAACCCCCACCACCGGCATATAATGGCCGATGTGTGCACTAACTATAGAATGCAGCACAGATACTACCATCCTCCGGGAATCTGCGGACCACCCCTCCCACCACTAGCAATTGCCCCACTCCCAATTTAGCAAACAAACTCGACCTGAGGGCAGAGGTCAGCAAGGGAAATGAAGGAAAAGGCGATTAAAAGTCACTTTTGCCCCCAAGACAATCTTTGCGACTCCACGGAGAGACAATAGTCTGCACACTCCCTTCAGAAAAGATCAATTAGGCATTGCAGGTTTTACCTTATAAAACATGTTCATGCTGTTGCAATATTATTTTGAAACATTTCACCCCATTTCCCTGCTGACTCCTGGAATGTCTGCGAATATGGGCAGGACCCAGTTTTGGTGACCCTGCTGCTTCACGGGGAACAGACTAGATTCAGGCATCGCTCACTAGCTGGGTTTGAGCAACAACATGGTCACCACTGATATCACCATCACTGCCCTTTCATTTCACCCGACGACCCCTCCGCCCTTATACTTATTCTGATTTATTGCCCTCTTCCTTTCCAGTTCTGGTAAAGGGTCTCGCCGTACAGCGTTGATAGTCCACAGGATCTGCTAGACCTGCCGATTTCCTCCAGCATTGTGTGTTTGGTTCCTCTGTAGGGCGCTGGGCATTTGTACGAGGAATTTTCAGATCAGTTATTGAAGGGGATTCCCGAGTTCGGGGGTTCAATCACAGTGTGTGTGTGCGAGTGTGTATGTGTGTGTGTGTGTGTGTGTGTGTGTGTGTGTGTGTGTGTGTGTGTGTGTGTGTGTGTGTGTGTGTGTCTGTGTGGAATCAACGTGCAAGGGAAACTTGTTGGTGAATTGGTTGTGTGGACTATAGTTTCATATTTATAATACAGCACTGTAAACTGTAAACATATGACACAGTTTAGCAATGATAAAAACAGAAGCGTGGAAATAATAATGAAAACCAAGCTCCTTCAAAGTCCAGGGGTAAATGGATAGTCTTACGATGGTGAAGAGTTCAGTTCAGTTCAGTTTAGTTCGAAGTAGTTCGGGTGTAACGTTGGAGAGGGTGTGAGAGAGAGAGAGAGAGAGAGAGAGAGAGAGAGAGAGAGAGAGAGAGAGAGAGAGAGAGAGAGAGAGAGAGAGAGGGAGAGAGAGAGAGAGAGAGAGAGAGAGAGAGAGAGAGAGAGAGGTGATGCTGTTGCCGTCGATCTTCCCGTTGTCTTCCTGCTTCGGTTATCGACTGTGATCATACCAGTCACGACCTTTCTTCAGTGGTAGACCTGTAACCCATGCAAGGGTGGACACACACACATGCCCCCTACCCGTCGTACCTTCACACACTCTGAGCCTCTGATCGATCCTCCAAATCCCTACCTTCACGTGGATGCACAACGCTCTTTCAGTGTCCCGTGCTGCGTCTCCCTTTTGTTTCTACCTGCATCTTCGCAGACCTGCTTTTTATCTCCCCTTGTAGGGACCCGGCCGTCCATCAGGCCTCGGTCCGGCCCTGCTGTCTCTGCAAGAATCTCACAAGCAGGAAAGGAAAGTATCCTTGGAGCAAAGGTAAACAATTAGCTAAGGAGCCATAACATTAAATCATGACTCTCTGTCTCTCATCTGCGTTGGATTCCTCACCCCCACCTCCTTATGTGTCTCTCATTAGCAGCATAGCTGACAGGGGATCATCTGTGAACCATGTTAGCTTGGTTTGCGCATCACACCCCCACCCTTTTAGGACATTATTACGTGGAGGGGTAAATAATTAAACATGCATGTACATTACATGAAATATGTCATTCAATCTGCTTTTTTTCAGGCGGAGTCCAGAGAAATAGATAACTGTGTCTGTGAACTGGGATAAGAAGCATAAAATAAATAATAAATCAAAACGAGAAGAAAAGTTGCGGTAGTATTCATGGGTACAGAGACCATTCAGATATCTGATGGTGGAGGAGGGGTACTGTCCCGGGTGCACTGAACGACTGTCTTCATGTTTATATACCAACTAGCTGAAAGGAACGTCAATAACTGGACATAAATGACATAATGATTTATGAATATTAATGGAGATAAAACAACTTCAGAACTTTTTAAAAGTAGGGAACAGTACAAAATGAAGGGTACTTTCCCTGTCTCTGATATTCCAAACTCTACACCACTCCCACTCTGAAACCGGAACCAGTCTGTGCCTCTCTGTCTTTTTAGACATCTTGCTCCCACGCCCATCCGACTCTATGAGTGCTCCGGCAGCAAAACCGATCTGTTTCTCTGTAACCACAGCCTGCCCCCCAAACCACCTGCACCACTACACAGCTCCCGGACTCTTCACCCCGCTTCGGCTCCGCATCTGCAATCCGGAGCCTCCTCCAGTCCCCAGACCTTCTTTGTTCCTTTGCCCTCTTCAAGCACTACACCCTTCCCCGTTTCTCTATGTCCTTCTGGCCTCTACAGACACTCTCTCTCTCTCTGTATCCATATCAATCGCTACTCCCCTCACTGTCTCTGTAACCCTCCCAGGCCTCTATCGCCTTCCAAATCTCTGAACCTGTTTGCACCCTCAATGGAACAGTCAAATTCCTTGGGGGACATGGTACACATGTCTAGGTCATATTTTCACTCGTCCTACCTATTTGTTGTCGGGACAAATTGCAAGTTTGAACCTGGTTTGGGTGAAGCCTTCTGTCAGATCTGTGCCAAATATGGATATATGATATATATGTACAATATATAACATACATCTTATGGAAATGAATGTTAAAGAGACCCTAACACAATCCTCTCAGTGAGGGCATTGTTAAGGGAGGGGTGATAAATTCCCGCCTTGCTGACAACACCCAGACCCATCCCTTAAAAGAACAAACAATCCGCACCACTCTTTGATGAAAATATTCCTCTGGAAATTGCTTCCCTAGTGACCATTTCTTACTGAGTTATGTCTCAGAGGAGAGAATAACCTCGCTGTGTAATGTATCAACACACAATCATATTGGAAAATCTGCCAACCTCCCTTACCTCCAGAACCCGAAAATCTTATCCCATACTGCTAACCCTCTCTGCTCCTCACTCAGCCATCGAAATGATAACAACTGGATCTGGGTGCCCCGATCAAATTTAAAAGCAGCACCAAGTCCAACATCACTGACATATGGCCTTCAATCTGTTAGTTTGTGGCGGAGATACAAGTTCAGAAAAAAATCATTTCACTAGATTACAGTGAAACATCGACACGAGGGAGACTGATGAAACAACCACATGAAGTGATCAAACGATATGACCAATCGGCATTCTGCAAATAAGAAGCGACGTCACATTTCGGCGTATAGGAACATTGGAAAAGAGGGCTGGATCAAGATCTCGGATTGATAACCATTTACTGTGCCAATTCACGCAGCAATCAGGAGTCAACTCGGGGTTTTAGTACCGTTTTCCATTTTATTACATTTATTATTCAGCCATGAAGCGCGGAGGCGTCACTTCGGGCCTTTCAGCGACCGATGACAAACCCGATTAACAGATGAGATTTACAAG
>NW_026779830.1:47500-69000 GCF_030144855.1 Hypanus sabinus
TTTTGACAGCTAATGCTGCTTACAGATATATTGCTGAACACAAAGTTTTTTAAGACAAATGTGCAAATTTCGAACAGACAATTTTGCCGTGAAGGATTCATGGGTTGAGACCTGGAAGTATGATGTTGTAGTTGTTAGTGAAACATGGCTGCAGGAGGGGTGTGATTGGCAACTAAATATTCCTGGATTTCGTTGCTTCAGGTGTGATAGAATCGGAGGGACGAGAGGGGGAGGTGTTGCGTTGCTTGTCCGAGAAAATATTACAGCGGTGCTCTGGCAGAACAGATTAGAGGGCTCATCTTGGGAGACTATCTGGGTGGAATTAAGGGATGGGAAAGGTCTAGTAACACTTATAGGGGTGTATTATAGACCATCGAATGGGGAGCGAGAATTGGAGGAGCAAATTTGCAAGGAGATAGCAGATATTTGTAGTTAGCACAGGGCTGTGATTGTGGGAGATTTTAATTTTCCACAGATAGACTGGGAAGGCCATACTGTAAAAGGGATAGATGATTTGGAGTTTGTAAAATGTGTGCAGGATAGTTTCTTTGCAGCTATACATAGAGGTACCAACGAGAGAAGGAGAAGTTTTGCATCTTTTGTTAGGGAATGATATACGTCAGGTGACGGAGGTATGTATTGGGGAGCACTTCGGGACCAGTGATCACAATGCCATTAGTTTCAATATAATTATGCAGACGGCTGGGACTGGACCCAGGGTTGAGATGTTTGATTGGAGAAAGGCTAACTTTGAGAAGATGCGAAAGGATTTAGAAGGGATAGATTGGGACAATTTGTTTTATGGGAGGGATGTAATGGAGAAATGGCTGTCATTTAAAGGAGAAATTTTGAAGGTACAGAATTTTTATGATCCTGATAGGTTGAAAGGAAAGGTTAAAAGTTTGAGAGAGCCATGATTTTCAAGGGATATTGGAAATTTGGTTACGAAAAAGAAAGATAGCTACAATGAATATAGGCAGCATGGAGTAAATGAGGTGCTCGAGGAACATAAAGAATGTAAGAAGAATCTTAGAAAATAAATTAGAAAAGCTAAAAGAAGTTACGAGGATGCTTTGGCAACTGAGGTGAAAATAAATCCGAAGGGTTTCTACAGTTATCGGATGCCCTGTACCAGTGCAGCTCGATTGAATCGACAGATGGGATAAGTAGGCAAAAATGCTTTGGCCTTTTTGGCAGATAATGCTGGTCACACACATATTGCTGAACGCAAAGCTCTTTCAGACAGATTTCGGACAGACAACTTCGCCGTGAAGGCAGAATGCTGATTCTGTCCATAGATTGCCTCTGCTCCGAGCAACAATGTCTTCTGCCGAAATTCTCATACAATCATTAAAGGTAGCAACGAGATTCGGAAAGAAATGCGTTTACCCGCCAGTTTTTCTTGCGAACAGCCATCCACTGAATCCTCCAAACAGGCTCATGACAAGTAAACCAAGTACAATGCCCACGGTCACGCCAGCGGTGAGGGTACAATTGTCATCTGTTTTTGGTGCTAAAACAGAAAACAAGCATGTATTTTACACGGCGAAATCTCATCTTTATTTAAGAAATGATAATTGATCCACGCTCCGGAACGTTCTGGTCGCTGGTCTTGATATTGAATCAATTTAAGTCAATTATTATTTGATTTTGGTAAGCCACTTAGAAGGAGGAGTGATGGTAGGGCGTGAGGAAAGCGTGAGAGGGAAATTGTTTGGATCTTTGATCATCGGGTTTACATGGACGAATGAGAGACACATTCAAACTCCTTGTGTGCTAACTGCACTTTGTCAGAAAACTGTTCCGCCGTACGTAACCCGACATGTATAACTACCAACGTTAACCGTGCTCACTGACACAAGGGTGATTTCCTGACCTGTCTGCAGGAGATTGTTCCCGTTGTACAATGCACATATACCCCAGGGGACTGACAGAGCAAAACAAGCTCATGTCAGGTTTGAAGCAATATTCAATACAACTGGACTCTCCGGTACAATTCTGACCTTCTCTGGTCCATTTATAAAATGAAAAATAGACGTTGATTAGTGTAATACCGTGGCGGATCCCGGATATTCAGACCTTCCCTGATGAGGGAAACAATGAGAACATATGTTGATAAATGTAATTTCTGATACAAATGCAGCGGTTGACTAACTGTGTACTTACAGTAAACTTCCACGTAGGTCTCTCCAGCGCCACTGCTGAAAGAGTTGCTGGCGATGCATTTGTACGTCCCTGCGTCGTTTCTGGTAACACTGATTATAGCCAGTTTCGCCTTGTCCGTAGATGTAAATATTCTGCCGTTTTCCCAGATGGGTTGATTATCCTTGAACCATGTCCGTGTCTGAACAGTGCCTGAAGCGTCACAACTCAGTGCGATGGCATCGAGTTTTTCCAGGGGAGTGGGATTATTGGCCACCACAGAAACCCCAGTCACTGGTCCTGTAAATACAATTAAAATGCAAATAGCTTTACTCGCGGTTGCATCTACCTCACGAACATAATAGTTGTATGCTGCCATCTCAATATCGTCGGCATTCCCAGTTCTTATCCATATGTGTTTCGATATCACGACGCTATCTAGTTTGAACTAAACGACTGCACTGAGTTTAAAGTTTTACTGTTGTTGCCCAAGGGGACGTTGAGTAACCTATTCCCGTATAAGATGTTACTCAATGCTTGGATTTTCCTGCAGTAAGAATATACATTATCTATCAAAGTAGACTCATACAGAATTGCATTTGCCTGTAGTTTAATTGTCCCGTGAATCATGTGAAAATAAGCTACCCGTGTCCCCAGCTGTTGAGGCCAAAAGTAGAGAGATTTCGTATTTAATACGTGGTTCAGGATTTGGCGGAGGAGGGACGGCCATGTGAATTAGGATCATGGGTTTTCTTCCAGGGATGTTGCGACTGTAGAGAAGGGGCTGTTTGCTCCTAAACTGGGGAGAGTTGAACATTTTGGTGGGAAGTTTTATTGTTGGTGCACGATAGGGTTAAAACTGGAGTTGAAGGGGGATGGGACCCAGATTGCTGGAAGGGTTTGTTGACACCGACTGCTCGGGGGTGGGTGTTATATGCAGTGAGCCAGAATTGACCCGAAGGAAAAATAAAACTTTGGAGGAAGTGATCAAAATATAATCGAACGCATCCTGAAATTTGAGAAGGATAAGCAGAAGTCAGATGAATCAGTATTACAATGAGTTAAAAGGAATCAGAAAACCACTTAATTGAATAAGAACACTGGCAGGGGTGATGGCAGATGAGTAAGAAATATTCTAAAGGAAAGATGACATAACCATGGATAACAAAATAATTCAAAGCTAACACAAAGGTGAAAAGGATAGTATACAAAGGAACAATCATTTATAGGATGTTAAATGATTGGGAAGATTTTAAAAAATAGCAGAAAGCAACTAAAATTTCATTAAAAAGGTAAATATGGAATGCGAAAGCACTCTAGCCAATCATATTAAAGAGGATATGCAAAGTTTCTTCAGATACATGGAGTGTAAAAAGAGAAGCGAGAGTGGATATCAAACTGCTGGAAGACGAGCGAGGAGAGGTAGTATTGGGCAACAACGAATTGGTGGACGAGTTGAATAGGTATTCTGCAAAAGCCCTCACTGTGGATTTCACTGGCGATATGATGGACTTTCCAGGTATCAGAGGTCATGCAATGAAAGCATTCATTACCAGGGTACGGGAATATAAAAGCAAAGAGACAACGCTGAAACATTATAAACCAGTGGTGAGGCCTCACTTGGAGAACTGTGATTTGTTTTGTGCCCCTTATTGTAGAAAGGATGTATTGAAACTGGAGGGATTTCAAAGAAGGTTCAGCAAAATAATTTCAGGATTGGACAGCGCTTCCTAAGAAGAGGGTTTGATGGCTCTGGGCCATCATCCACTGGAATTCAGAGGAAAGTTCGGTAAACTCAGGGAAAACTTTCGAATTGTGAAAGGACTTATTGAAGTTGATGTGGAAAGGATGTTCCTTATGGTGGGAGATTTTAATACCAGAAGGATCAACCTCTGAATAGCATGGCGTTCCTTTATGAACGGAGACGAAAGGGCATTGCTTTCAATCGAATGTGGTAAATCTGGGAATTATGTTCCTTAGACAGCTGTCAAGGCCATGTCGTTATGTAAGTTTAAAGCTGAGGATGATAGATTCTTGATGGATCAGGGCATGAAAGAATATGCGGAAACGGCTTGTGAGTGGGTCTGAGAGGAATGTTGGATCAGCCATGTTGAAATGGCGCAGCAGACTCCATTGGCCAAATGGTCTAATTCTCTTTCCTCTGCGGTATCGCCTTGAATTCTTCACTGCAGCAATTAACCACTTGCAATTCAATACGAAATTCAAATCAAATCCGATTCACATCTTCATCAATACACTTATTCATAAATATGCACCGTTGCCAAATGATATTGTCAGACGATATTCTAATTGGGTTCAGGCATTTAGTTGAATTACACGGGCCCTTTTTCACCAACACCATTAATTATATGAACCCAACAAGGGAGGAACGGACTACCTACCGAAAACATTGATTTGCGTGGTTGAGGCATTGATCCTTTTTGTAACCATGTTATAGGCCTCACAAGTATACTTTCCCGTGTGGCTCACAGAGATATTGTCGAGGATGACCTTCCGCCCACTTTGCAGGTGGGCACCGTTCAGTTGCCAATTCAATTTAGCGCCTGGGCGGGATACTGTGAAACATGTTAACCTTATGGTACTTCCGGCAACGTGAAAAGAGGAGTTCGGTTGAGTGATGATATATGGACGATCCGGTCCGTCTAAAACAAACGGACAAAAGAGATTGCATCAAAGTACACAGGAACTGCAGCACAGTTCCTCAGCGTAAGAGAAAGAACAGCCTACCACCAGAGAAAGCGCTCCTACACACCGGCGAATGCTTCCGTCTGGAAGCTATGAGCGGGAAAATTGAGAGTCGGGACCATGTCACATTATCCACGTCTTACAAAACTATGAATTGTACAGTTACCTCATATCCTAAAACCCGTTTCCTCCTCCAAACTGAATACAATGCATGCTAGTCATAAGTTTATCGCTTTGTACAACTTCCCTATGTGTGCGTTTTGTGGGAAAGAGTTCAGGGAAACTCTCCAGACAAACTACCCAGCGTCTCTCTGCAACTTGCAGTGTAGATGCAAGAACTCATGTAATCAGGGTTTGGGCCATATGTCATGTGGACACACACTATAATGTCAAGTCACTGACCACGTGTGCAATTATAGGGACACTCCAGTTTACAGTTTACAGCGTGTAGGACCCGTTTTCAGTTCCAATATTCTAGGTTTAATCTCTATCTGTGAGGACCGGTGACTGTAACACCAGTGCACATTGTGATTTTCATCCCGATATAAAAGCTGTAGCTTCCAAGTTATGGATATTTGCCGGAATGGTTGTGGGGCTGATAAGGACTGTGAGCGTTTTACACTCGGAGCTTGCCCTGTCACTTCCTGTTTACGGAATTATTATCAAAGTCCCTAAAAGGCCTTACATAGCGCCGGAGATTCAATGGTCCATTTGTCGAAGAAAGAAACATCTTTTTCCTCACTGTACCAAGTTCAGATCAGTTATCATTGAGTTGAAAAAATATCAAACCAGAATAAGAGCTTTGAAGAGATAATCTGGATATGAATGAATCGCACTGAAGTGATACTCAAAACTCAGCAGAGTCAAATCCAGATTTAATGAACATCACAATTGCCTTTGAACTGTGGGCGTTAGAGATGTTTAAAACACATTGTTTTGTGTGAAGACCCATGCAGGACAGAGCAGGCTCTCTTGCACGTTTCCTTCACCTGAATTTCAGAAGTGAACCGATATAGTGGTAGTTTAACCGCCGCCGTAATGCAACTCGGATTTGAAATTCAAAATTTTGATTTTAATTCCCCAGCGACCGAGATAGACCTGGATCCGTCTCTCAATTAACCGCTCAGCTGTTCCAAGTGCTAGTCGACAGTGTTTTATACCTCAGGTAACGTTCACTAAGTATTCAAACACTCCCGGAACCTCGTATCTCGCAGGAACTGTGATATTATATGTAACTACCGGAGGTTCGGGACACTTACAGTTGACATCAAGGGAAAACGGAGAGCTTGTGATTTCGTTAATCAAGTTGCTTGCTCTGCAGGAGAAACTTCCGTCGGTCCGTAGCACCCCTGAAACAGTGAGTGTGCTGTTATCTTCATTCAGATCAATCCTGCCGCCAGGAATTATCTTGTTATTCTCCTCAAGCCACAGGTAAGAGACATCCGTGCCTGTTGCGGAGCAGGTTAGTCTGACGGTGTCGTTGTACTCAATCAGTCTGCTGGCATTAGATGTAACAATGACATTGGAAACAGGTTCTGTTGAAACATAGATAATTTATTATTCCATGATAAGTAAATGTTAATAAGGTATTCAATTTGATGGACATAAGGTTTTGTGATGGACGTTACAGGGATCGGGAAAAAGATTTGAAGGTTGGAGGTTGCTTAATTGTGTTCCATTCAACGCGACCAGTGTGAAGTACAAGCATACACGGTGCAGGAACCGTAGTTCACAAAGGCCGTTGCAAGCCTAGTCAAGAAGAAAAAAAAAGAGAATAGAGCATGAATGTCAAGAGTCTTGGCAGTACGGGTGATCAGATAGATCTTTGGGTCCGAGTCCATAGAACACTCAAAGCTGCTACGCAGATTGACTCTGTGGTTGAGAAGGCGTAGGGTGCATTGTCCTTCATCAACCGTCGGATTGAGTTTAGGAGCTGAATGCAATGCTGCAGCTAGAAAGGACCCTGGTCAGAAACCCACTTGCAGAACGGTGCTGAATTCTGGTTGTTCAACTACCGGAAGAACGTGGACACCATAGAAAAGGCGTAAAGGTGATTTCCAAGGAAGTTGCCTGGATAGTACGG
Source organism: Hypanus sabinus (assembly GCF_030144855.1). Lineage (NCBI taxonomy): Eukaryota > Metazoa > Chordata > Chondrichthyes > Myliobatiformes > Dasyatidae > Hypanus > Hypanus sabinus. The sequence goes on from NW_026779830.1 coordinate 54,432, forward strand.
CCTTCAAATAAAAATGTATCCAGGTTTAGGGGAAAGAGATACATGTTAAGAGGGAAAGATATAAACGAGATACGTATCTGTAATAAGCTGGCTAAGGAAGTGGTCGAGGAGGACACAGTTGCTACGTTTAAGAGAGACTTGGATAAATAATTGCAGAAAGTAGTTTGCTGTGTTCCTCGTTGTTTTAATATATAATTTAATGGTGTTTCCAAAGTTCACACTTCCTAAAAATAACCGATACAGCTGGCAAATAAATGGATCTGGTGAAGGAAGAGGTAGAAATGAATTGACTTCAGGAAAGGGCCGCTTGGCAATGAGAAAGGTGATGCATAATCACTGGTAAGCACCGAGGAGAATTACTGACAACAGTTTGTAATACCATCCGGATAAGCTATCGTTACTGAAATGATGCAAAGATCAGTGTCAGTGTCAATGTAATGGAGACAATTAAAATTTCTATCTCACACAGCCGAACAAATACAAACTGGGGTTCATCTGAAAAGCATGAATTGCAAATCCAACACTGGATAAGGAGACGGATCTGGATACCATAATCAGCACTGGGCTCTACCTTACCAGATGGAAACACAGAAGACCTGCAGCACAGTACAGGAACCTCGGTCCACAAAGCTGTGCCGAATATGGCCTGAACCTAGAAAATTCCACTGGTTACCCATAACCCTCTATTTTACTAAGCTCCATCTACCTATCCAGGAGGCTCTCAAAAGCCGTGTCTTATCGGCACATGTGACTGCAGCACATTCCACGCACTGACCACTCTCTGCGTAAAAAAACTTACCCCTGACATCTCCTCTGTACCTGCAGAAAAACAACGTCAGTTCGAGAGGGAGAAATTGGAACGTGTGGATTGCGGGGCAGACCGTGGGGAAATGTTTAACGTTAGTCAGGAGATTAGGTTGGTACCTCTGTTCGAGGAGACGGACATTGATCGGTACTTCTTGCATTTTGAAAAAGTGGCAGCGAACTAGAAGTGACCTAGAGATAAGTGGGTGGTGTTGTTACAAAGTTTACTTAAAGGGAGGGCTCAAAGAACATATGCGGCGTTGTCTGCAGAAGGATGAAAAGTTTGTGAGAAGCAATCCTTACCAGGAAGCCTTTGAGAAGTTGAAAAACATATTGTGTTACCACTCTGTGTTAAAATCACCTGACCTTTCGAAACCCCTCTCCCTAGCAACCGACAGAAGTGATGAGGCTGCAGGGCCAGTCCTATTGCAGAAAGCTGGGGATGAAATTGAACACTCAGTGGCGTATTTTTCTAAGAAGTTCAATGTGCAATAGAGAAATTACTCCACTCTAGAAATTAATTACTGGCACTTATTCTGGCGTTACAGCATTTTGAGGTCTGCATTTGTTCGGCACAGAGACCTTTGATAGTTTACACTGATCATAACCCCTTGGTATTTTTGGCTCGCATGAAGAATAAAAATAGGCGGTAATTAAGTTGGAGTCTGTTGTTACAAGAATGTGATAGTAAAATACAACATGTAAATGGAACTGACAATGTAATTGCTGATTGTTTATCCAGGTGTTAAGTTGAAAGTATCTCTGTGTTAACTTTTAAGTTAATGACAACTTCTGTATTATATTAGACTCTGTAGTGTGCTTTACTAGTTAATTTTCACCGCGGTGAAAATTCCTGGAATGATGAGGGGGTTATGAATGCTGAACAGACCTGATGGAAATGGGGTTCAGTGATAACCCCCCTACCCCTCTTGGGAACTATGCTGCTAATGAGAGAGAAAGATGCAGAACAGTGGTAGAGACATCTGCTACAGATAACAGAGAGAGAGACCGTTGATTTAAGTATTTTGGCTCCACTGATTGTTAGCCTTTCGCTGCAAGGACGTTACCTTACTCTTTAACATTCCTGAGGAGACAGCAGGAGTGGGGTAGTTTGAATGGACATCGACATATGGAGTTGATGGATGGCTGATACTCAGTCCATGGGGATATAAGACAGGTCTGGGAAGACACCCCTGAGACATACCAGTGGACACTGACTGAGCGTTGTGCACCCACAGGAAGGTGAGGGCTTAGAGGACCGAATCAGGAGATCGGTCAACAAACTCACCGTGTGACGGCAGGGCCGGTTGGGACTTGTGTGTGTGTCCACTCATGCCAGAGTTAAGAGTCCACCGCGGAAGAAGGGTCTGGCCGAGAACGGAGGGGTCATAACCGAATGAACACATCGGTACAACGGAATCAGAAAACAGCAGAAGGTTTGGCTGGGTGCAGCTGCTCAATCTCTCTCTCTCTCTCTCTCTCTCTCTCTCTCTCTCTCTCTCTCTCTCTCTCTCTCTCTCTCTCTCTCTCTCTCTCTCTCTCTCTCTCGCTCTCTCTCTCTCTCTCTCTCTCTCTCTCTCTCTCTCTCTCTCTCTCTCTCTCTCTCTCTCTCTCTCTCTCTCTCTCTCTCTCTCTCTCTCTCTCTCTCTCTCTCTCTCTCTCTTTCTCTCCCCTGAACTCTATATTCTCCTGTAAAATTTCATAACGCCGAGACATTGATAGAGCTTTTTTTTATTACTGTGGCTTATTATTGCTACTCTTCTGTTTTTATTATTGCTAATCTGGTTTATATGTATATTTGCAATTTTTGATACTATATTGCTTAGGTTACCAATAAACACCTTTAGTTACAGTACACCAGACTCAACATATCTTTCCATTTCTGCTGGTCTGCTAACCCAGTTGTGGGATACGTAACTCCTTAAAACTAGTAAACAGAAAGTACGCTGCAGATGCTGTGGTGTAATCAATACGTACAAACAAGCTGGATGAAACTCAGCAGGTCGGGCAGCATCCGTTGAAACGAGCATCCGTTGAAAGCTTGTTTGTACGTTGAACCTAGGCCCTCTCGTGCTAGCGATTACAGTTCCGGGAATAAAAAAGCCTCTGACTATTCACACGATCAATGGCTCTCAGTCAGGAGGGGTAAGGGGAAGAGTCAGGTACTAGAGAGTACACCTGTGGCTGTACCCCTTGACAATAAATACTCCTGTTTGAGTACTGTTGGGAGGGACAACCTACATGGGGAAGCGAAAGTGGCCGTGCTTCGGCACAGATTCTGGCCCTGTGGCTCAGGGTAGGGAAAGGAAGAGGAAGGCAGTAGTGATAGGGGAGTCTATAGTCAGTGGTTCAGACAGACGATTCTGTGGATTCCGGAAAGAAACTCGGATGGTAGTTTGCCTTCCAGTGCCAGGGTCGGGGATGTTTCTGATCGCGTCCAAGATATCCTGCGGTGGAGGGAAACAGCTAGAGGTCGTGGTATGTATTGGTACCAAGGACATTGGGAGGAAAAGGGAAGAGTTCTGAAAGAAGACTACAGGGAGCTAAGAAGGAAGTTGAAAAGCAGGACCTCAAAGGTAGGTAATCTCGGGATTACTGCCTGTGCCACGCGACAGTGAGAATAGGAATAGAATGAGGTGGAGGATAAATGCGTGGCTGAGGGATTGGATCATGGGGTAGAGTTTCAGATTTCTGGATCATTGGGACCTCTTTTGGGGCGTCTGTGACCTGTACAAAAAGGACGGGTTGCACTTGAATCCCAGGGGGGCCAAGATCCCGACGGGCAGATTTGATAGAGCTGTTGCTGAGCTGTTGTTTAAACTAGTTTGGATGGGGGTGGGAATCAGAATATGAGTGCACGGATTAAAGTAGGACAGGGCATGATGCTAAGAGTTCTGAGTTGATAAGGAAGTACAAGCAGAGGACAGATCATAATTGTAGCCAGTTAAAGCGGTTGAACTGTGTCTAATTCAATGCCAGGAGTATTAGGAATATGGCAAATGAACTTAGAGCATGGATTAATACGTGGAACTACGATGTTTTGGCCGTTACTGAAACTTGGTTGGAGGAAGGACAGGATGGATGATGCAGGTTCCGGTGTTCAGGTGTTTTAAAAGAAATAGGATGGGAAGTAAAAAAGGAGGGTAGTGGCATTGCTGGTCAGGGATAGTATCACGCTATAGAAAGTGAGGACGCTGCAAAGGGAGCGCCACAGAATCAGTCTGGTTGGAAATCAGAAATAGGAAGGGGTCAATCACTGTGCTGGGAGTAGTCTAAAGGCCCCCAAATAGCCCTCGGACACCGAGGAGCAGATAAGATAACAGATTGTAGAATGGATCGGGTAATACAGGGTAGTAGTTATGGGTGATTTCAACTTCCCTCATATTGACTAGCAAGGGGGATAGATGGGGCTGAATATGTCAGGTGTGTTCAAGAAGGATTCCTGACACAGTATGTAGACTGGCCGACGAGAGGAGAGGCTATACCGGATCTAGTTGTTGGTAATGAACCTGGTCAGGTGACAGACCTCTTGGTGGGGAATCATTTTGGTGAGAGTGACCACAACTCCCTCAGCTTCAGCATTGCTATGCAAAAGGATAAATTCGGACGAAATGGTAAAGTGCTTACCTGGGGAAAGGCAAATTTTGAAGGGATGAGTCAAGAACTAGTGAGAGTAAATTGGAAACAGATGTTCAAAGGGGAAAGTATAAAAGTAATGTGGGAGAAGTTTAGGGACCACTTGAGCTGGGTTCAGGATAGGTTTTTCTTTCCACTGAGGCAAGGAAAAAAAGTGTTAGGAAAAAGGATCCGTGGCTGACGAAACACGTGAGGCAACTCGTCATGCGGAAAAAAGAAGCATATGTTCGATATAAGAAGCAGGAAGTAGGAGGTGTAGGGTAGCCAGGAAGGAGCTAAAGAAAGGACGCAGGAGAGCTGGAAGGGTGCATGAGAAGGCCTTGGCATGTAGGATTAAGGAAAACCCCAAGTTGTTGTGAAGTATAGGAGGATGACGAGAACGAAGACAGTACCTCTAAAGGATTAAGAGGAAAACATGTGACTGGAAGCGGAGGAGTTAAATGAATACTTTGCTTCAGTAATCACAAGTGGATCTTGATCAGGATGAGGTCGAAGTAGAGCGGACCTGGTGCTGGACATTGTGGAGATTAAGGAAGAAGAAGTGCTGTATCTTCTTAAAAAAAAAACATTAAGATTGGTAAATCCCCAGGGCCGGAGTTGATACACACCAGGCTGTTGAGGGAATTGAGAGAATAGATAGCAGGAGCATTCGCTATGATCTTTGAATCATCTGTGACTACAAGGAACGTGCCGAGGACTGGAGAATGGCAAAAGTAGTTCTCTTGTTTAAAAAAGGTAATAGGGAGAGACCTGGGAAATATAGACCAGTGGGTCTCATGTCAGTGGTATGCGACTACTGGAAATGATTCTTAAGGATAGGATCTGCGAGCATTTAGAGAAGTACAGTCTACTTATGGATAGTCAAAATGGCTTCACGAGCCTGATTTAGTTTTTTGAAGAGGTAACAAAATAAATTGTTGAGGATGGGGTACTGGACGTGGTCTACATGGACCTTGTCAAAGCCCGTCATGAGGGACTCATCCAGAAAGTCATGAGGCATGGAATAAGTAGAGTCTTGGCTGTTTGGATAAAATGTACGGCTCAAAGGAAGAAGGCAGAGGCTAGTTATGGAAGGAAAGTATTCTGCCTGGAGGTCGGTGACAAGTGGAGTGCCGCAGGGATCTGTCCTGGGAACTCTGCTATTGGTGATTTTTATAAATTAAAATTAAATTGACTACTAGACAGGTATATGGAGGAATCAAAGGTGGGGGGTTATATAGACGGCAGGGTTTGAGGGGTGGCAAAACATTGTGGGCCTAAGGGCCTGTATTGTTCAGTACTATGTTCTATGTTCTATAAATGACCAGGATGTAGAGGCAGAAGGTAGGGTGAGTAAGTTTGTGGAGACACGAAGGTTCGAGGAGTTGTGGATGGAGCTCTAGTTTGTCGAAAGCTACAAGAGGATGTAGACAGGCTGCAGAGTTGGGCAGAAAAAATGGCAGATGGTGTTTAAGTGTGAGTTGATGCATTTTGTAATGACAAACCAGAAGACTGAGTACAGGATTAATGGTCAGTTACTTAACGATGAACAAAGGGACCTTGGGGTTCAAATCCATACATCCCACAAGGTCACTGCGCAGGATGATAGGATAGTTAAGAAGGCCTATGTGATACTAGACATCATTTACAGGGGGATTCAGTTCAAGAGTAGTGAGGTCATGTGTCAACTCTACAAATCTCTGGTGAGACATCTTTTAGAGTATTGTGTTCAATTCCAGTCACCTCATTATAGGAAAGATGTGGTAGCCATCGAGAGCTTGCAGATGAGCTTTACCAGGATTTTGCATGGTTTGGAGAACAAGTCATATGGAGCACTGTTAGCAGAGCTGGGACTTTTCTCTTTGGAGTGGAGAAGAATGATACGATATTTGATAGAGGTCTACAAGATTATGGGAGGCATAGATAGGGTGGATAGTCAGTAACTGTTTCCGAGGGCACCAATAGCAAATGTACAAAATTAAGGGAGGGAAGTTTAGGGGAGACTTGAGGGGTAAGCTTTTTACACAGAGGGTTGTGAGTGCATGGAATGATTTTCCAGGGATGGTGGTGGAGTCTAAAACATTCGGGGTATTTAAGGATTTTCGGCACTTGGTGTAAAGAAAAATGGAGGGTTATGGAGTGGTGTAGGTTTAGTACTTTTTTGTAAAGATTATATGGGTCGGCACAGCATGGAGGGTTGAAGGGCCTGTACTGTGCTGTGTATGGTTCTATGGTTCTCATAGACTTGTTCATCTCTGTCAGGTCAACTCTCAACCTTCTTTGCTACAAGGAGAAAATGCCGAATTTACTCAACCCATTCTCATAATGAATACACTAGACCAGGGGTGGGCAAACTTTTTGACTTGTGGGCCACAAAGGGTTCTAAAATTTGACAGGGGGGCCGGTCCAGGAGCAGATGGACGGAGTGTTTTGGTAATACACCTCATAACAGAAAATAAAATGTCATGGGATATGTAGAAAACATGTGCTTTAATTTCAATTGAAAATGAACAAATGCATTACAACAAAATATCTGTCTTTGAAGTCCCATGGTATTTAGCTATTTATTGAAATGACTTTTAAAACACTGAAAATTAAATGAATAAAATACAGCTTTTTTAATAGTAAGTTATTATTTTAAATCACTGAAAATTCTGTTATCCTTCAAGATATTATCATCATCACTCTCCTCCTGACTGTCTTTATTTCAAAAACGGTAGGAAATGCAGCTCTACTTGTCCTGCTCCTTCTTATTCAAATGTCCCCTGTGCCAAAACTCAACAACGACCAGCACAAGGACAGAACAGTGAGAGCGCGCCAGTATGCGGAGCGTGTTATTCGATCTGGAGCGCATTTTTTTTATTTTGAGTACGTACGTGCACCTGCGCACTACTCATGTCCATCACTTAACAGAAATGACATGTAACATGTAAGGCTTATTGAAAAAAATATTTTCAAATGCATTTTTACATAACACAACGAAGAAACTTATTTTTAATTTCAGTGGGAACAGTGTTGTTGGTCTCCCTTTTTAGCCAGCGCATCAAAGTCTGGATTTAGTTTTGTTGTGGCGATTCTCAGGATGGATCTGAGGTGTTGGTCAGTTAACTTGGATCTGTGGCTGGCTTTGTTGATATTCATGACGCTGAACGCCTGTTCACACAAATAGGTCGAGCCGAACAAAGAGTAAAGCGTAAATGTGGAGTAATACGCTGCACCTCCACAAAGGTCAATGTCTATAGAGTGCGTCATCTACTGGGAAAACGCCAGAATTGCGGGGAAAAAACGTTAACAAGGTTTATTAATATAATTTCATCAAGTTCTGCGGGCCGGATTAAAAATCTTAACGGGCCGCATATGGCCTGCGGGCCGTAGTTTGCCCATGCCTGTATTAGACCCAGGCTCCCCAATCCAGGCAACATTCTTGTAAACCTCCTCTGCACCATTATTCCTAGATCACTCTGTTCTACTGCATCAGAGTGTCATCAGAAATTTTACAACCCCATCCCTCCAGATCCTCATCTATAAAAAAAATATAAAAATCAGGATGAGCCCGAAAACTGATCACTGATTCGCACCACTTGTCACCAACCTCCATGCAGAATATAACCCGTTTACAAGCTCTCTTTGCAATCGGTGTGCAACCCAGTCCTGGATCCACAAAGTAATGTTCCCTTGGACGCCATTTCTCCTTACTTTCTCAATAAGCCTTGCATGAGGTACCTTATAATTCTTTTTTTCTGAAATCTATATACACTACATCTACAGTTCTACCTTCATTAATGTATTCATAAATCCTGCCTCAGAGGTTTTACAAATATCTCTGTTATCTCCACCGGCTCAGGGCACACTTTTCCACTGTCGCACTGGATTGGTCCTATTCTCTCATGTCTTATCCTCTTGCTCTTCACGGTCTTGTAGAATGTCTTTGGGTTCTCCTTAATCCTGTCCACCAAGGCCTTCCAGCTCTCCAATTTTCATTCTGAAGCTCCTTCTGGCTCGCCTTATAATCATTCAGATTTCTATCGCTACCTATTCTTGCACCTTTCTGCAGCTCTTCTTTTATACCTGACTAGATTTGCAACAGCCCTTGTACTCCACAGTTCCTGTAGCTGTGCAGAACCCCACGCAAATACCCCCTGAACATTTGCCACATTTTCTGCCGTAAGTTTCCCTGAGAAGATCTGATTCCAATTCATGCTTCGAAGGTCCTGCCTGACAGTCTCACGTTTCCCCTTACTCCAATTAAACACTGCCCCAAATTGTCTATTGCTATCCCTCTCCAATTTTATGGCGGAGGGGATAGAATTGTGATCACTATCTCCAAAATGCTCTCCCACTGAGTGACCTGACATCAGACCAGGTTCATTCCACAATACCAGATCAAGTACAGTCTCTCCTCTTTCAGACTTATCTACACATTGTATCAGGAAACCTTCCTGATCACACCTGACAAATTCCACCGCATCTAAACCCCTTATTATAGGGAAATGTCATTTGATATTTGGGAAATTGATGAACCCCACCACAACGACCCTGTAATGATTACTCCTTTCCAGAATCTGCCTTTCTATCTGCTCCTCGATGTCACTGTTCCTATCTGTTCTGCAAAAACACCCAGCAGAATTTTTCACCCTTTCCTGTTCCTGTCTTCCACCCACAGAGACTCCGTAGACAACCTCTTCATAACTTCCTGCTTTTCTCCAACCGTGACGCTATCTCTGATCATCAGTGCCTCGCCCACCTCCTTTGGCCCCACTCACGGTCCTATCTGAAACATCGAAAGACTGGCAATCGAAGTAACAATTCCTGCCCCTGATCATCCATGTCTCTATATTGGCCGCAACGACAGAGCCCCGTGTTGATTCACGCTCTGAGCTCATCCGCTTTGTTCATAATACTCCCTGCATTAAAATACACACATCGCAAATGATCAGTTTGAGCGCGTCCCTTCTCTTGTCAACTGCCTATCCTTCCTCTCGCCGTGACTTCGCAATTCTCTGCTTGTGAGCCAGCCGCCCCTTCCTCTGTCACTTCAGTTTGGTTCCCAGCCAAAGCAATTCTATATTAAACTCCCCCTAATAGCCTTCGTAATCCTTCCCGCCAGGATACTTGGCCCACTCGGATTCAAGTGCAAACCGTCCTTTTTGTACAGGTCACACCTGCCCCAGAAGAGGTCCCAATGATGCAGAAATCTGAATCCTTGCCCCCTGCTCTAATCCCTCAGCCACACATTTATCCTGCGTATCATTCTATTCCAATACTCACAGTCACGTGGAATAGGCAGTAATACCAAGATTACTACCTTTGTGGTCGTGCTTCTCAACTTCCTTTCTAACTCCCAGTGCCCGTTTTCATAAAGTCTCCCTTTTCCTACCTATGTCGATGCTCCTATGTCGATACAGTAAAAATAATCTCTCTGTTTATGGATACAAACTCCGACAATTTCAGACCACTATTTGATAGAGAGGATCCTGACAGGCAGGATTTTAAGAACAGCAGGAGAGGTATACTATGATTAGGAGTGGTGAGCATGGCTTTGTAAAGGGCAGGTTGTGCCGTCCGAGCCTGGTAGAATTTTTTTGAGGATGTGACTAAACACATTGATGAAGTAAGAGCCGTAGATGTAGTGTATTTGGATTTCAGCAAGGCATTTGATGAGGTACCCCATGCAAACATATTCAGAAAGTAAGGAGGCATGGGATCCAAGGGGACATTGCTTTGTGGATCCAGAACTGGCTTGCCGACAGAGGGAAAAGAGTGGTTGAAGACGGGTCAAATTTTGCATGGAGGTCGGTGACCAGTGGCGTGCCTCAAGGATCTGTTTCGGGACGCTTACTCTTTGTGATTTTTATAAATGACCTGGATGAGGAAGTGGAAGGATGGTTTAGTAAGTTTGCTGATGGCAGAAAGTTTGGGGGTATTGTGGATAGTGCGGAGGGCTGTCAGAGTTTACGGCGGGAAATTGATAGGATGCAAAACTGGGCTGAAAAGTGGCAGAGGGAGTTCAACCCAAATAAGTGTGAGTTAAACGTTCAGGTAGATGAGTTAGAACTAATCATTTCCAGCTGACTGGAGAAACAGTCCGTTTTCAAAAATAGAGTACATTTCGCAAAAATGACTACTTGATGCACTTGAAGTCAGAACTGACATCTGGCACGGACAAGTGCGAGCGGCATGCAAACAGAAACGGCGATTCACAGCCACGCACAACACTGAGAACTGAACAGTCCGAGAGCAGGTCTGGCAGAGTTCACTGGAGTCCAGGATCTGCGACCACCGTAAAGGTTGTATTGTATTATTTCACCACAGGAACAAAATGTAAGTTCCAGTCCGAGATCGAATGATTCTGTTTCACTTACCCATGACACACAGAGTGACGGTCGCTGAGGTTTGGGAGCCATTCGTTGGAACCATATACACACGGTATTCCCCGCTATCCGACATGTTGACCGACTTCAGCAGAAGCGACCCGTTTTGTGGAAATAACTCTGCCCACGATTCGTACTCATTATTTACTGACCTGTTCTGACCGATCCACTGAGCGATTGTTTCCCCATCAAAACTCCAGCTTCCACTGCTGACGCTGGATGACGGCCGCACTGAAAAAAGCCCATCACCCCCAATGGCGACATTTATCTTGCTGCGCTCAACGATAACAGTAAACTGCTGTGTCTCACCTGAGAAAGAGAAAATCATATGAGGGAAAAGCGTCCGACGTGGATAGACTTGTGAACTGCACTTAACTCAATCTGTACAGATACCGGGGATATGTTCATAGTTCAGTAAGGTCGATTATCATAATCACAGCTTCATTCAGCAAACTACCTGTCGTTCTGCAGATTATATGATCACCAGTGGTTGGAGTGGACCAGTGGTCACCCGCAATTATGTGGAGACAAAGAACGAGAGCTGCGAAGGGCAGTCCCGACATCCCGAGAGAGCAGCGCCGATCTCTGTTACACTCGGAGACTGAGCCGCACTTCCTTGTTTGTGGGTCAGATATCCGGATTCTGACGTCACAGGCGGCAGCGCTGATTGGATCAGGCCCAAACGGAGAATCTGTACTTTGCTCAAATCTACGTCAAATTTTGTGTGCTGTTCTGCAACAATCTGCTGCTGTGTGGAATCTGATAATGATCTCAATGAGAGTTTCTCTCACCCACCGACATGAAGAGAAAGAGAGAGAGTAAAGTGAACGTCATTCACGCGATCCCGAGAGAAGCGGCGCCTGTCTCTGTTACATCTGGAGAACGAGCCTCATTTCCTGGTCTCCATGACAGATCTCGAGACCCGGTTGATGGTGGTGAGGGTGAGCAGGTTTAAGCTTCTTCTGCGAGAATCTCTGCTTGGCCTCTCAATATTATCCTTTCAAAAAGAAAGTCACGTCAGCGGCTGTATTCCATTGGGGATAAAAACATAGAAGCAGAGAAAACCTACAACACAATAAAAGCCCTTCGGCCCACAAGGCTTGAAGAGATTTAGTATTGGTATGTCACCAGAAGCTGGGAAACGTTCGCACATGCAAGGCGGAGATTATTCTGACTGTATTCACCCTTTCTATTAGTACAATCCGGAGCATGGTTTCTTCCCATCAGTACCATCCGGGATATGCTGTCGTCTCATTGTTACCATCCAGGATATGCCCCATTCACATTACTACCATTCGGGATATGTTGTTGTCTCAATACGAACATCCGGGATATATTCTTTCGTCCCATTACTACCATTCGGGATATACTCTTGTCTCATTACTATCATTCAGGATATTTTCTCGCGTCCTTACCACCATCCGGAAGTAGATATATGACCCTGAGGACACACGCTCAAAGAGTTATCAAAATCTTCTGCAATCAGATTTCTAAACGGTCCAAGTACCAATGAAAGCGACCTCGTTATTCATTTTTTATTTGTTAGTTCATTTACGTTTTCATTCGTGAATTAATTTATTCGTTCATTCACTTGTTTACCTACCTAAATGCTTTGTACATTTTATGCATATATTAGTTATTTAAGTACTGGGGACTCGTTGCGCCACCTGGCGGTTATCACCGTAATGATGGTACTTCTTCTCTGAATTGGCCAGCCAGATGCATTTGGTGGTTTGCCGGGAATGGAAATTACCAGGAGGAAGGTACTGAAGGAAATTACCAGTCCGCTGTCATGGCCCAGAAGGGGGTGCTGAAAACGGAGTGCAAAAGCGATTGGGGATCCTCGGTTAGAGCATCGGAACACATATTCTGTAGACATGGAAGAGACACCCAGTTGCGCTCCGAATCCATGGTTTATCATGAAGGAGTCGCCGCTGCTCTGTTCTTATCTGATGCAGCCTATCAGGCTACCTGGTGGACTGAGAATCCTTTGGGCTGGAGCGCGACATTTAGACTATGGCAGGTGAGCCGTCCCAGTGAAAGAGAGGACTCAGTAATCATGTGTGTCCCTTCGCAACGGCAACCTTGTATTTAAGCCCTGTGCTCTGCTCTCTAATGAATGTACATTGGCCAGGAGGAAGAGATGGGACAGGGGTCGTGTTCCCGTAGATTCATTCTGGCCTGATACCCACCGCACCCAGTCCTCCCCTGGTCGTCCTCGCTACTCTGGCGGAATTCCCTCACATCCAGGTGCATTACTGGCATTGCTGGGAGAGCCACCCGCGCTCTCACCTTCCACCACGACCGCCCGCTCCCGCCTCTCTCAATCTCATCCACTGTCCAGCCGTCGTCTTTGACAGTCCTAAATCCTGTACTCGGCAAAGTTCGTCTAATGTCTGAATGATTGTAAATTGTTCAGAGATTGGTAAATATTTGAGTAAAGATTTGATGACAAATGTATTTTGAATATTGAGCTTTCGACTTTGAGTTGGCCTGCCCACACGAGTCAGAGGGTATGGCGCATGGGACTTATATTCGCTCGTGGTCTGCGACTAATCGTGGTCCGCAGTGATCTGCCCGGGACCTCTGGTATTTTTGATGTATCGGACAGACAAGGATGAAAATGGAACTGGGTGGGTTTTAGACTTGCGAATCGCCCAAAGTTTGGTGATATTGTGGACTGTGTGGAAGATCGCCCACGGGTTCAGTGGGGTATCGAACAGTTGTAACTGTGGGTGAGGAAAAGGGAGATGCAGTTTAACCCCAGTAAGTGTGAAGTTTTGCGCTTTGCCAAGCCAATTCTTAAAGGGCAGGGCAAAGTTAAATGTCAACTTACAAAGGGATCTTTCGTAGATTGTATAGGTCGGCAGGGCGTTAAAAATTGACTTTTGACGTGTCTTTGACAATGTCCCTCTCACGGGAGATTCATTCACATATTTGAGATGCATGGGATCCATAGTGAATTAACCATATGGATTCCCAATCCACAGAACACATAGGGCGGAGGTCGTTGGGTGGACGTCAGTGACAAGTGGCGTTAGGCACGGATCCACACTGAGACCTCTGCTGTCTGTGGGAAAAACTCGGATGAAAACCGGGATAATAATCTCGGCTTTGCCTGTTCAGGACATTCCGCCTTGTAGACTTGGAAATTGGATTATTATTATCACAGAGAGAAGACAGAGCAAGCAGTTCAGCACAGAACAGACTCGCAGTATTTTCTCGAGTACATTCCCCCTGGTACTGGACATTTCAACTTTAGGAGGAAAGAAGGTGCTGTCAGTCTACTCTGCTTCTCATAATCTTATAAACCTCTGTCCTATCTCCCCTCAGCTTCCACCGCTCCAGGGAAAACAACCCAAGTGCCGGACCTCCCGTTGTAACACACGTCATCGAATCCGGGCGGCGTCCTGTTGACCCTCTCTGGAGGCTCTCCAAAGCCGCGACATCCTTCCGATAATGTGGTGACCGGAACTCTACACAATCTGCCTGATACAGCCCAGTCTGAGCATTATAATGTTGCAGCATAACCTCCTGACTTGCTGACATAACTCCCCGGCTAATAAAGGCAACAATCTGTCTGCCTTGTTAAACACCCCATCAAGCTGTGTAGCCACGAGCAAGACATATGAACCAGCCAATCCCTCTGACAATCAACACTGCCTTGGGTCTTGCTTTCAGTAGTGTCCTATCCTTAGCATTTGGCATACAGATGTGCGACATTTCGCGTTTGACCGCATTAAACTCCATCTGCCAGTTCCCTAACCGTTATCTGTAAC
>NW_026779831.1:0-69000 GCF_030144855.1 Hypanus sabinus
AATCCCGGGGTCAGACACAGAGTGATTATTCCTCTACAAGGTCCCATCAAACACTCCCCGGGGTCAGACACAGAGTGATTATTCCTCTACACAGTCCCATCAAACACTCCCGGGGGTCAGACACAGAGTGATTATTCCTCTAAACGGTCCCATCAAACACTCCCTGGTTCAGACACAGAGTGAATCTCCCTCCACACCGTCCCGTCACAAACTCCCGGGGTCAGACACAGAGTGATTATTCCTCTACACCGCCCATCACTCTCTCCCGGGGTCAGACACAGAGTGAATCTCCCTCCACACCGTCCCATCACACACTCCCGGGGTCAGACACAGAGAGATTATTCCTCTACACGGTCCCATCAAACACTCCCGGGGTCAGCCACAGAGTGAATCTCCCTCCACACCGTCCCATCACACACACCCGGGGTCAGATACACTGTGATTATTCCTCTACACGGTCCGATCAAACACACCCTGTGTCAGACACAGAGTGAATCTCCCTCCACGCCGTCCCATCACACTCTCCCGGGGTCAGACACAGAATGATTATTCATCTACACGGTCCCATCAAACACTCCCGGGGTCAGACACAGAGTGATTATTCCTCTACACGGACCCATCAAACACTCCCGGGATCAGACACAGAGTGATAATTCCGCTACACGGTCCCATCAAACACTCCCGGGGGTCAGACACAGAGTCATTATTTCTCTACACGGTCCCATCAAACACTCACGGGGTCAGACACAGAGTGAATCTCAATCCACTCTGTCCAATCACACACTCCCGGGTCAGACACAGAGAGATTATTCCTCTACACGGTCCCATCAAATACTCCCGGGGTCAGACACAGAGTCATGATTCCTCTACACGGTCCCATCAAACACTCCCGGGGTCAGACACAGAGTGATAATTCGGCTACACGGTCCCATCAAACACTCCCGGGGGTCAGACACAGAGTCATTATTTCTCTACACGGTCCCATCAAACACTCACGGGGTCAGACACAGAGTGAATCTCAATCCACTCTGTCCAATCACACACTCCCGGGTCAGACACAGAGAGATTATTCCTCTACACGGTCCCATCAAAAACTCCCGGGGTCAGACACAGAGTCATGATTACTCTACACTGTCACATCAAACTCTCCCGGGGTCAGACACAGAGTGATTATTGATCTACACGGTTCCTTCAAACAATCCCGGGGTCAGACACAGAGTGATTATTCCTCTACAAGGTCCCATCAAACACTCCCGGGGTCAGACACAGAGTGATTATTCCTCTACACGGTTCCTTCAAACAATCCCGGGGTCAGACACAGAGTGATTATTCCTCTACAAGGTCCCATCAAACACTCCCGGGGTCAGACACAGAGTGATTATTCCTCTACACAGTCCCATCAAACACTCCCGGGGGTCAGACACAGAGTGATTATTCCTCTAAACGGTCCCATCAAACACTCCCTGGTTCAGACACAGAGTGGATCTCCCTCCACACCGTCCCGTCACAAACTCCCGGGGTCAGACACAGAGTGATTATTCCTCTACACCGCCCATCACACTCTCCCGGGGTCAGACACAGAGTGAATCTCCCTCCACACCGTCCCATCACGCACTCCCGGGGTCAGACACAGAGAGATTATTCCTCTACACGGTCCCATCAAACACTCCCGGGGTCAGCCACAGAGTGAATCTCCCTCCACACCGTCCCATCACACACACCCGGGGTCAGATACACTGTGATTATTCCTCTACACGGTCCGATCAAACACACCCTGTGTCAGACACAGAGTGAATCTCCCTCCACGCCGTCCCATCACACTCTCCCGGGGTCAGACACAGAATGATTATTCCTCTACACGGTCCCATCAAACACTCCCGGGGTCAGACACAGAGTGATTATTCCTCTACAAGGTCCCATCAAACACTCCCGGGGTCAGACACAGAGTGATTATTCCTCTACACAGTCCCATCAAACACTCCCGGGGGTCAGACACAGAGTGATTATTCCTCTAAACGGTCCGATCAAACACTCCCTGGTTCAGACACAGAGTGGATCTCCCTCCACACCGTCCCGTCACAAACTCCCGGGGTCAGACACAGAGTGATTATTCCTCTACACCGCCCATCACACTCTCCCGGGGTCAGACACAGAGTGAATCTCCCTCCACACCGTCCCATCTCACACTCCCGGGGTCAGACTCAGAGAGATTATTCCTCTACACGGTCCCATCAAACACTCCCGGGGTCAGCCACAGAGTGAATCTCCCTCCACACCGTCCCATCACACACACCCGGGGTCAGATACACTGTGATTATTCCTCTACACGGTCCGATCAAACACACCCTGTGTCACACACAGAGTGAATCTCCCTCCACGCCGTCCCATCACACTCTCCCGGGGTCAGACACAGAATGATTATTCCTCTACACGGTCCCATCAAACACTCCCGGGGTCAGACACAGAGTGATTATTCCTCTACACGGTCCCATCAAACACTCCCAGGATCAGACACAGAGTGATAATTCCGCTACACGGTCCCATCAAACACTCCCGGGGGTCAGACACAGAGTCATTATTTCTCTACACGGTCCCATCAAACACTCACGGGGTCAGACACAGAGTGAATCTCAATCCACTCTGTCCAATCACACACTCCCGGGTCAGACACAGAGAGATTATTCCTCTACACGGTCCCATCAAATACTCCCGGGGTCAGACACAGAGTCATGATTACTCTACACGGTCCCATCAAACACTCCCGGGGTCAGACACAGATTGATTATTCCTCTACACGGTCCCATCAAACACTCCCCGGATCAGACACAGAGTGATAATTCGGCTACACGGTCCCATCAAACACTCCCGGGGGTCAGACACAGAGTCATTATTTCTCTACACGGTCCAATCAAACACTCACGGGGTCAGACACAGAGTGAATCTCAATCCACTCTGTCCAATCACACACTCCCGGGTCAGACACAGAGAGATTATTCCTCTACACGGTCCCATCAAATACTCCCGGGGTCAGACACAGAGTCATGATTACTCTACACGGTCACATCAAACTCTCCCGGGGTCAGACACAGAGTGATTATTGATCTACACGGTCCTATCAAACACTCCCGGGGTCAGACACAGAGTGAATCTCCGTCCACACCGTCCCATCATACACACCCGGGATCAGACATAGAGTGATTATTCCTCTACACGGTCCATCAAACACTCCCGGGGGGTCAGACACAGAGCGATTATTCTTCTACACGGTAGCATCGCACACTCCAATGGTCAGACAGAGAGTGATTATTCCTCTACACGGTCCCATCAAACACTCCCGTGGTCAGACTCAGAGTGAATCTCCCTTCGCGCCGTCCCATCACACAGTCCCGGGGTCAGACACAGAGTGATTATTCCTCTACACGGTACCATCAAACAATCCCGGTGTCAGACACAGAGTGATTATTCCTCTACACGGTCCCATCAAACACTCCCGGGGTCAGACACAGAGTGATTATTCCTCTACACAGTCCCATCAAACACTCCCGGGGGTCAGACACAGAGTGATTATTCCTCTACACGGTCCGATCAAACACACCCTGTGTCAGACACAGAGTGAATCTCCCTCCACGCCGTCCCATCACACTCTCCCGGGGTCAGACACAGAATGATTATTCCTCTACACGGTCCCATCAAACACTCCCGGGGTCAGACACAGAGTGATTATTCCTCTACACGGTCCCATCAAATACTCCCGGGTTCAGACACAGAGTCATGATATCTCTACACGGTCACATCAAACTCTCCCGGGGTCAGACACAGAGTGATTATTTATCTACACGGTCCTATCAAACACTCCCGGGGTCAGACACAGAGTGAATCTCCGTCCACACCGTCCCATCATACACACCCGGGATCAGACATAGAGTGATTATTCCTCTACACGGTCCCATCAAACACTCCCGTGGTCAGACACAGAGTGAATCTCCCTTCGCGCCGTCCCATCACACACACCCGGGGTCAGATACACTGTGATTAATCCTCTACACGGTCCGATCAAACACACCCTGTGTCAGACACAGAGTGAATCTCCCTCCACGCCGTCCCATCACACTCTCCCGGGATCAGACACAGAATGATTATTCCTCTACACGGTCCCATCAAACACTCCCGTGGTCAGACACAGAGTGAATCTCCCTCCACGCCGTCCCATCACACACTCCCGGGGTCAGACACAGAGTAATTATTCCTCTACACGGTACCTTCAAACAATCCCGGGGTCAGACACAGAAGTGATTATTCCTCTACAAGGTCCCATCAAACACTCCCGGGGTCAGACACAGAGTGATTATTCCTCTACACAGTCCCATCAAACACTCCCGGGGGTCAGACACAGAGTGATTATTCCTCTAAACGGTCCCATCAAACACTCACGGGGTCAGACACAGAGTGAATCTCAATCCACTCTGTCCAATCACACACTCCCGGGTCAGACACAGAGTGATTATTCCTCTACACCGACCATCACACACACCCGGGGTCAGACACACAGTGAATCTCCCTCCACACCGTCCCATCACACACTCCAATGGTCAGACACAGAGAGATTATTCCTCTACACGGTCCCATCAAATACTCCCGGGGTCAGACACAGAGTCATGATTCCTCTACACGGTCACATCAAACTCTCCCGGGGTCAGACACAGAGTGATTATTGATCTACACGGTCCAATCAAACACTCCCGGGGTCAGACACAGAGTGAATCTCCGTCCACACCGTCCCATCATACACACCCGGGATCAGACATAGAGTGATTATTCCTCTACACGGTCCCATCAAACACTCCCGGGGGTCAGACACAGAGCGATTATTCTTCTACACGGTAGCATCGCACACTCCAATGGTCAGACAGAGAGTGATTATTCCTCTACACGGTCCCATCAAACACTCCCGTGGTCAGACACAGAGTGAATCTCCCTTCGCGCCGTCCCATCACACACTCCCGGGGTCAGACACAGAGTGATTATTCCTCTACACGGTACCATCAAACAATCCCGGGGTCAGACAAAGTGATTATTCCTCTACACGGTCCCATCAAACACTCCCGGGGTCAGACACAGAGTGATTATTCCTCTACACGGTCCCATCAAACACTCCCGGGGTCAGACACAGAATGAATCTCCCTCTACACGGTCCCATCAAATACTCCCGGGTTCAGACACAGAGTCATTATTTCTCTACACGGTCACATCAAACTTTCCCGGTGTCAGACGCAGAGTGATTATTGATCTACACGGTCCTATCAAACACTCCCGGGGGTCAGACACAGAGTGATTATTCCTCTACACGGTCCCATCAAACACTCCCGTGGTCAGACACAGAGTGAATCTCCCTCCACGCCGTCCCATCACACACTCCCGGGGTCAGACACCGAGTGATTATTCCTCTACACGGTACCTTCAAACAATCCCTAGGTCAGACACAGAGTGATTATTCCTCTACAAGGTCCCATCAAACACTCCCGGGGTCAGACACAGAGTGATTATTCCTCTACACAGTCCCATCAAACACTCCCGGGGGTCAGACACAGAGTGATTATTCCTCTAAACGGTCCCATCAAACACTCACGGGGTCAGACACAGCGTGAATCTCAATCCACTCTGTCCAATCACACACTCCCGGGTCAGACACAGAGTTATTATTCCTCTACACCGACCATCACTCACTCCCGGGGTCAGACACACAGTGAATCTCCCTCCACACCGTCCCATCACTCACTCCAATGGTCAGACACAGAGAGATTATTCCTCTACACGGTCCCATCAAACACTCCCGTGGTCAGACACAGAGTGAATCTCCCTTCGCGCCGTCCCATCACACACTCCCGGGGTCAGACACAGAGTGATTATTCCTCTACACGGTACCATCAAACAATCCCGGGGTCAGACACAGAGTGATTATTCCTCTACACGGTACCATCAAACAATCCCGGGGTCAGACACAGAGTGATTATTCCTCTACACGGTCCCCATCAAACACTCCCGGGGTCAGACACAGAGTGATTATTCCTCTACACGGTCCCATCAAACACTCCCGGGGTCAGACACAGAGTGAATCTCCCTCCACGCCGTCCCATCACACACTCCCGGGGTCAGACACAGAGAGATTATTCCTCTACACGGTCCCATCAAATACTCCCGGGTTCAGACACAGAGTCATTATTTCTCTACACGGTCACATCAAACTTTCCCGGTGTCAGACGCAGAGTGATTATTGATCTACACGGTCCTATCAAACACTCCCGGGGGTCAGACACAGAGTGATTATTCCTCTACACGGTCCCATCAAACACTCCCGTGGTCAGACACAGAGTGAATCTCCCTTCGCGCCGTCCCATCACACACTCCCGGGGTCAGACACAGAGTGATTATTCCTCTACACGGTACCATCAAACAATCCCGGGGTCAGACAAAGTGATTATTCCTCTACACGGTCCCATCAAACACTCCCGGGGTCAGACACAGAGTGATTATTCCTCTACACGGTCCCATCAAACACTCCCGGGGTCAGACACAGAATGAATCTCCCTCTACACGGTCCCATCAAATACTCCCGGGTTCAGACACAGAGTCATTATTTCTCTACACGGTCACATCAAACTTTCCCGGTGTCAGACGCAGAGTGATTATTGATCTACACGGTCCTATCAATCACTCCCGGGGGTCAGACACAGAGTGATTATTCCTCTACACGGTCCCATCAAACACTCCCGTGGTCAGACACAGAGTTGAATCTCCCTCCACGCCGTCCCATCACACACTCCCGGGGTCAGACACCGAGTGATTATTCCTCTACACCGCCCATCACACTCTCCCGGGGTCAGACACAGAGTGAATCTCCCTCCACACCGTCCCATCACACACTCCCGGGGTCAGACACAGAGAGATTATTCCTCTACACGGTCCCATCAAACACTCCCGGGGTCAGCCACAGAGTGAATCTCCCTCCACACCGTCCCATCACACACACCCGGGGTCAGATACACTGTGATTATTCCTCTACACGGTCCGATCAAACACACCCTGTGTCAGACACAGAGTGAATCTCCCTCCACGCCGTCCCATCACACTCTCCCGGGGTCAGACACAGAATGATTATTCATCTACACGGTCCCATCAAACACTCCCGGGGTCAGACACAGAGTGATTATTCCTCTACACGGTCCCATCAAACACTCCCGGGATCAGACACAGAGTGATAATTCCGCTACACGGTCCCATCAAACACTCCCGGGGGTCAGACACAGAGTCATTATTTCTCTACACGGTCCCATCAAACACTCCCGGGGTCAGACACAGAATGAATCTCCCTCTACACGGTCCCATCAAATACTCCCGGGTTCAGACACAGAGTCATTATTTCTCTACACGGTCACATCAAACTTTCCGGTGTCAGACGCAGAGTGATTATTGATCTACACGGTCCTATCAAACACTCCCGGGGGTCAGACACAGAGTGAATCTCAATCCACTCTGTCCAATCACACACTCCCGGGTCAGACACAGAGTGATTATTCCTCTACACCGACCATCACTCACTCCCGGGGTCAGACACACAGTGAATCTCCCTCCACACCGTCCCATCACTCACTCCAATGGTCAGACACAGAGAGATTATTCCTCTACACGGTCCCATCAAACACTCCCGTGGTCAGACACAGAGTGAATCTCCCTTCGCGCCGTCCCATCACACACTCCCGGGGTCAGACACAGAGTGATTATTCCTCTACACGGTACCATCAAACAATCCCGGGGTCAGACACAGAGTGATTATTCCTCTACACGGTACCATCAAACAATCCCGGGGTCAGACACAGAGTGATTATTCCTCTACACGGTCCCATCAAACACTCCCGGGGTCAGACACAGAGTGATTATTCCTCTACACGGTCCCATCAAACACTCCCGGGGTCAGACACAGAGTGATTATTCCTCTACACGGTCCCATCAAACACTCCCGGGGTCAGACACAGAGTGAATCTCCCTCCACGCCGTCCCATCACACACTCCCGGGGTCAGACACAGAGAGATTATTCCTCTACACGGTCCCATCAAATACTCCCGGGTTCAGACACAGAGTCATTATTTCTCTACACGGTCAAATCAAACTTTCCCGGTGTCAGACGCAGAGTGATTATTGATCTACACGGTCCTATCAAACACTCCCGGGGGTCAGACACAGAGTGATTATTCCTCTACACGGTCCCATCAAACACTCCCGTGGTCAGACACAGAGTGAATCTCCCTCCACGCCGTCCCATCACACTCTCCCGGGGTCAGACACAGTGTGATTATTCCTCTACACGGTACCTTCAAACAATCCCGGGGTCAGACACAGAGTGATTATTCCTCTACAAGGTCCCATCAAACACTCCCGGGGTCAGACACAGAGTGATTATTCCTCTACACAGTCCCATCAAACACTCCCGGGGGTCAGACACAGAGTGATTATTCCTCTAAACGGTCCCATCAAACACTCCCTGGTTCAGACACAGAGTGAATCTCCCTCCACACCGTCCCGTCACAAACTCCCGGGGTCAGACACAGAGTGATTATTCCTCTACACCGCCCATCACACTCTCCCGGGGTCAGACACAGAGTGAATCTCCCTCCACACCGTCCCATCACACACTCCCGGGGTCAGACACAGAGAGATTATTCCTCTACACGGTCCCATCAAACACTCCCGGGGTCAGCCACAGAGTGAATCTCCCTCCACACCGTCCCATCACACACACCCGGGGTCAGATACACTGTGATTATTCCTCTACACGGTCCGATCAAACACACCCTGTGTCAGACACAGAGTGAATCTCCCTCCACGCCGTCCCATCACACTCTCCCGGGGTCAGACACAGAATGATTATTCATCTACACGGTCCCATCAAACACTCCCGGGGTCAGACACAGAGTGATTATTCCTCTACACGGTCCCATCAAACACTCCCGGGATCAGACACAGAGTGATAATTCCGCTACACGGTCCCATCAAACACTCCCGGGGGTCAGACACAGAGTCATTATTTCTCTACACGGTCCCATCAAACACTCACGGGGTCAGACACAGAGTGAATCTCAATCCACTCTGTCCAATCACACACTCCCGGGTCAGACACAGAGAGATTATTCCTTTACACGGTCCCATCAAATACTCCCGGGGTCAGACACAGAGTCATGATTCCTCTACACGGTCCCATCAAACTCTCCCGGGGTCAGACACAGAGTGATTATTGATCTACACGGTCCTATCAAACACTCCCGGGGTCAGACACAGAGTGATTATTCCTCTACACAGTCCCATCAAACACTCCCGGGGGTCAGACACAGAGTGATTATTCCTCTAAACGGTCCCATCAAACACTCACGGGGTCAGACACAGCGTGAATCTCAATCCACTCTGTCCAATCACACACTCCCGGGTCAGACACAGAGTGATTATTCCTCTACACCGACCATCACTCACTCCCGGGGTCAGACACACAGTGAATCTCCCTCCACACCGTCCCATCACTCACTCCAATGGTCAGACACAGAGAGATTATTCCTCTGCACGGTCCCATCAAATACTCCCGGGGTCAGACACAGAGTCATGATTCCTCTACACGGTCACATCAAACTCTCCCGGGGTCAGACACAGAGTGAATCTCCCTTCGCGCCGTCCCATCACACACTCCCGGGGTCAGACACAGAGTGATTATTCCTCTACACGGTACCATCAAACAATCCCGGGGTCAGACACAGAGTGATTATTCCTCTACACGGTACCATCAAACAATCCCGGGGTCAGACACAGAGTGATTATTCCTCTACACGGTCCCATCAAACACTCCCGGGGTCAGACACAGAGTGATTATTCCTCTACACGGTCCCATCAAACACTCCCGGGGTCAGACACAGAGTGATTATTCCTCTACACGGTCCCATCAAACACTCCCGGGGTCAGACACAGAGTGAATCTCCCTCCACGCCGTCCCATCACACACTCCCGGGGTCAGACACAGAGAGATTATTCCTCTACACGGTCCCATCAAATACTCCCGGGTTCAGACACAGAGTCATTATTTCTCTACACGGTCAAATCAAACTTTCCCGGTGTCAGACGCAGAGTGATTATTGATCTACACGGTCCTATCAAACACTCCCGGGGGTCAGACACAGAGTGATTATTCCTCTACACGGTCCCATCAAACACTCCCGTGGTCAGACACAGAGTGAATCTCCCTCCACGCCGTCCCATCACACTCTCCCGGGGTCAGACACAGTGTGATTATTCCTCTACACGGTACCTTCAAACAATCCCGGGGTCAGACACAGAGTGATTATTCCTCTACAAGGTCCCATCAAACACTCCCGGGGTCAGACACAGAGTGATTATTCCTCTACACAGTCCCATCAAACACTCCCGGGGGTCAGACACAGAGTGATTATTCCTCTAAACGGTCCCATCAAACACTCCCTGGTTCAGACACAGAGTGAATCTCCCTCCACACCGTCCCGTCACAAACTCCCGGGGTCAGACACAGAGTGATTATTCCTCTACACCGCCCATCACACTCTCCCGGGGTCAGACACAGAGTGAATCTCCCTCCACACCGTCCCATCACACACTCCCGGGGTCAGACACAGAGAGATTATTCCTCTACACGGTCCCATCAAACACTCCCGGGGTCAGCCACAGAGTGAATCTCCCTCCACACCGTCCCATCACACACACCCGGGGTCAGATACACTGTGATTATTCCTCTACACGGTCCGATCAAACACACCCTGTGTCAGACACAGAGTGAATCTCCCTCCACGCCGTCCCATCACACTCTCCCGGGGTCAGACACAGAATGATTATTCATCTACACGGTCCCATCAAACACTCCCGGGGTCAGACACAGAGTGATTATTCCTCTACACGGTCCCATCAAACACTCCCGGGATCAGACACAGAGTGATAATTCCGCTACACGGTCCCATCAAACACTCCCGGGGGTCAGACACAGAGTCATTATTTCTCTACACGGTCCCATCAAACACTCACGGGGTCAGACACAGAGTGAATCTCAATCCACTCTGTCCAATCACACACTCCCGGGTCAGACACAGAGAGATTATTCCTCTACACGGTCCCATCAAATACTCCCGGGGTCAGACACAGAGTCATGATTCCTCTACACGGTCCCATCAAACACTCCCGGGGTCAGACACAGAGTGATAATTCGGCTACACGGTCCCATCAAACACTCCCGGGGGTCAGACACAGAGTCATTATTTCTCTACACGGTCCCATCAAACACTCACGGGGTCAGACACAGAGTGAATCTCAATCCACTCTGTCCAATCACACACTCCCGGGTCAGACACAGAGAGATTATTCCTCTACACGGTCCCATCAAAAACTCCCGGGGTCAGACACAGAGTCATGATTACTCTACACGGTCACATCAAACTCTCCCGGGGTCAGACACAGAGTGATTATTGATCTACACGGTCCTATCAAACACTCCCGGGGTCAGACACAGAGTGAATCTCCGTCCACACCGTCCCATCATACACAGCCGGGATCAGACATAGAGTGATTATTCCTCTACACGGTCCATCAAACACTCCCGGGGGTCAGACACAGAGCGATTATTCTTCTACACGGTAGCATCGCACACTCCAATGGTCAGACAGAGAGTGATTATTCCTCTACACGGTCCCATCAAACACTCCCGTGGTCAGACTCAGAGTGAATCTCCCTTCGCGCCGTCCCATCACACACTCCCGGGGTCAGACACAGAGTGTTTATTCCTCTACACGGTACCATCAAACAATCCCGGTGTCAGACACAGAGTGATTATTCCTCTACACGGTCCCATCAAACACTCCCGGGGTCAGACACAGAGTGATTATTCCTCTACACAGTCCCATCAAACACTCCCGGGGGTCAGACACAGAGTGATTATTCCTCTACACGGTCCCATCAAACACTCCCGGGGTCAGACACAGAGTCATGATATCTCTACACGGTCACATCAAACTCTCCCGGGGTCAGACACAGAGTGATTATTGATCTACACGGTCCCATCAAACACTCCCGTGGTCAGACACAGAGTGAATCTCCCTCCACGCCGTCCCATCACACTCTCCCGGGGTCAGACACAGTGTGATTATTCCTCTACACGGTACCTTCAAACAATCCCGGGGTCAGACACAGAGTGATTATTCCTCTACAAGGTCCCATCAAACACTCCCGGGGTCAGACACAGAGTGATTATTCCTCTACACAGTCCCATCAAACACTCCCGGGGGTCAGACACAGAGTGATTATTCCTCTAAACGGTCCCATCAAACACTCCCTGGTTCAGACACAGAGTGAATCTCCCTCCACACCGTCCCGTCACAAACTCCCGGGGTCAGACACAGAGTGATTATTCCTCTACACCGCCCATCACACTCTCCCGGGGTCAGACACAGAGTGAATCTCCCTCCACACCGTCCCATCACACACTCCCGGGGTCAGACACAGAGAGATTATTCCTCTACACGGTCCCATCAAACACTCCCGGGGTCAGCCACAGAGTGAATCTCCCTCCACACCGTCCCATCACACACACCCGGGGTCAGATACACTGTGATTATTCCTCTACACGGTCCGATCAAACACACCCTGTGTCAGACACAGAGTGAATCTCCCTCCACGCCGTCCCATCACACTCTCCCGGGGTCAGACACAGAATGATTATTCATCTACACGGTCCCATCAAACACTCCCGGGGTCAGACACAGAGTGATTATTCCTCTACACGGTCCCATCAAACACTCCCGGGATCAGACACAGAGTGATAATTCCGCTACACGGTCCCATCAAACACTCCCGGGGGTCAGACACAGAGTCATTATTTCTCTACACGGTCCCATCAAACACTCACGGGGTCAGACACAGAGTGAATCTCAATCCACTCTGTCCAATCACACACTCCCGGGTCAGACACAGAGAGATTATTCCTCTACACGGTCCCATCAAATACTCCCGGGGTCAGACACAGAGTCATGATTCCTCTACACGGTCCCATCAAACACTCCCGGGGTCAGACACAGAGTGATAATTCGGCTACACGGTCCCATCAAACACTCCCGGGGGTCAGACACAGAGTCATTATTTCTCTACACGGTCCCATCAAACACTCACGGGGTCAGACACAGAGTGAATCTCAATCCACTCTGTCCAATCACACACTCCCGGGTCAGACACAGAGAGATTATTCCTCTACACGGTCCCATCAAAAACTCCCGGGGTCAGACACAGAGTCATGATTACTCTACACGGTCACATCAAACTCTCCCGGGGTCAGACACAGAGTGATTATTGATCTACACGGTCCTATCAAACACTCCCGGGGTCAGACACAGAGTGAATCTCCGTCCACACCGTCCCATCATACACAGCCGGGATCAGACATAGAGTGATTATTCCTCTACACGGTCCATCAAACACTCCCGGGGGTCAGACACAGAGCGATTATTCTTCTACACGGTAGCATCGCACACTCCAATGGTCAGACAGAGAGTGATTATTCCTCTACACGGTCCCATCAAACACTCCCGTGGTCAGACTCAGAGTGAATCTCCCTTCGCGCCGTCCCATCACACACTCCCGGGGTCAGACACAGAGTGTTTATTCCTCTACACGGTACCATCAAACAATCCCGGTGTCAGACACAGAGTGATTATTCCTCTACACGGTCCCATCAAACACTCCCGGGGTCAGACACAGAGTGATTATTCCTCTACACAGTCCCATCAAACACTCCCGGGGGTCAGACACAGAGTGATTATTCCTCTACACGGTCCCATCAAACACTCCCGGGGTCAGACACAGAGTCATGATATCTCTACACGGTCACATCAAACTCTCCCGGGGTCAGACACAGAGTGATTATTGATCTACACGGTCCGATCAAACACTCCCGGGGTCAGACACAGAGTGAATCTCCGTCCACACCGTCCCATCATACACACCCGGGATCAGACATAGAGTGATTATTCCTCTACACGGTCCCATCAAACACTCCCGGGGGTCAGACACACAGCGATTATTCTTCTACACGGTAGCATCGCACACTCCAATGGTCAGACAGAGAGTGATTATTCCTCTACACGGTCCCATCAAACACTCCCGTGGTCAGACACAGAGTGAATCTCCCTTCGCGCCGTCCCATCACACACACCCGGGGTCAGATACACTGTGATTATTCCTCTACACGGTCCGATCAAACACACCCTGTGTCAGACACAGAGTGAATCTCCCTCCACGCCGTCCCATCACACTCTCCCGGGGTCAGACACAGAATGATTATTCCTCTACAGGGTCCCATCAAACACTCCCGGGGTCAGACACAGAGTGATTATTCCTCTACACGGTCCTATCAAACACTCACGGGGTCAGACACAGAGTGAATCTCAATCCACTCTGTCCAATCACACACTCCCGGGGTCAGACACACAGTGAATCTCCCTCCACACCGTCCCATCACACTCTCCAATGGTCAGACACAGAGAGATTATTCCTCTACACGGTCCCATCAAATACTCCCGGGGTCAGACACAGAGTCAAGATTCCTCTACACGGTCACATCAAACTCTCCCGGGGTCAGACACAGAGTGATTATTGATCTACACGGTCCTATCAAACACTCCCGGGGTCAGACACAGAGTGAATCCCCGTCCACACCGTCCCATCATACACACCCGGGATCAGACATAGAGTGATTATTCCTCTACACGGTCCCATCAAACACTCCCAGGGGTCAGACACAGAGCGATTATTCTTCTACACGGTAGCATCGCACACTCCAATGGTCAGACAGAGAGTGATTATTCCACTACACGGTCCCATCAAACACTCCCGTGGTCAGACTGAATCTCCCTTCGCGCCGTCCCATCACACACTCCCGGGGTCAGACACAGAGTGATAATTCCGCTACACGGTCCCATCAAACACTCCCGGGGGTCAGACACAGAGTCATTATTTCTCTGCACGGTCCCATCAAACACTCACGGGGTCAGACACAGAGTGAATCTCAATCCACTCTGTCCAATCACACACTCCCGGGTCAGACACAGAGAGATTATTCCTCTACACGGTCCCATCAAATACTCCCGGGGTCAGACACAGAGTCATGATTCCTCTACACGGTCCCATCAAACACTCCCGGGGTCAGACACAGAGTGATAATTCGGCTACACGGTCCCATCAAACACTCCCGGGGGTCAGACACAGAGTCATTATTTCTCTACACGGTCCCATCAAACACTCACGGGGTCAGACACAGAGTGAATCTCAATCCACTCTCTCCAATCACACACTCCCGGGTCAGACACAGAGAGATTATTCCTCTACACGGTCCCATCAAAAACTCCCGGGGTCAGACACAGAGTCATGATTACTCTACACGGTCACATCAAACTCTCCCGGGGTCAGACACAGAATGATTATTGATCTACACGGTCCTATCAAACACTCCCGGGGTCAGACACAGAGTGAATCTCCGTCCACACCGTCCCATCATACACAGCCGGGATCAGACATAGAGTGATTATTCCTCTACACGGTCCATCAAACACTCCCGGGGGTCAGACACAGAGCGATTATTCTTCTACACGGTAGCATCGCACACTCCAATGGTCAGACAGAGAGTGATTATTCCTCTACACGGTCCCATCAAACACTCCCGTGGTCAGACTCAGAGTGAATCTCCCTTCGCGCCGTCCCATCACACACTCCCGGGGTCAGACACAGAGTGTTTATTCCTCTACACGGTACCATCAAACAATCCCGGTGTCAGACACAGAGTGATTATTCCTCTACACGGTCCCATCAAACACTCCCGGGGTCAGACACAGAGTGATTATTCCTCTACACAGTCCCATCAAACACTCCCGGGGGTCAGACACAGAGTGATTATTCCTCTACACGGTCCCATCAAACACTCCCGGGGTCAGACACAGAGTCATGATATCTCTACACGGTCACATCAAACTCTCCCGGGGTCAGACACAGAGTGATTATTGATCTACACGGTCCGATCAAACACTCCCGGGGTCAGACACAGAGTGAATCTCCGTCCACACCGTCCCATCATACACACCCGGGATCAGACATAGAGTGATTATTCCTCTACACGGTCCCATCAAACACTCCCGGGGGTCAGACACACAGCGATTATTCTTCTACACGGTAGCATCGCACACTCCAATGGTCAGACAGAGAGTGATTATTCCTCTACACGGTCCCATCAAACACTCCCGTGGTCAGACACAGAGTGAATCTCCCTTCGCGCCGTCCCATCACACACACCCGGGGTCAGATACACTGTGATTATTCCTCTACACGGTCCGATCAAACACACCCTGTGTCAGACACAGAGTGAATCTCCCTCCACGCCGTCCCATCACACTCTCCCGGGGTCAGACACAGAATGATTATTCCTCTACAGGGTCCCATCAAACACTCCCGGGGTCAGACACAGAGTGATTATTCCTCTACACGGTCCTATCAAACACTCCCGGGGGTCAGACACAGAGTGATTATTCCTCTACACGTTCCCATCAAACACTCCCGTGGTCAGACACAGAGTGAATCTCCCTCTACGCCGTCCCATCACACACTCCCGGGGTCAGACACAGAGTAATTATTCCTCTACACGGTACCTTCAAACAATCCCGGGGTCAGACACAGAGTGATTATTCCTCTACAAGGTCCCATCAAACACTCCCGGGGTCAGACACAGAGTGATTATTCCTCTACACAGTCCCATCAAACACTCCCGGGGGTCAGACACAGAGTGATTATTCCTCTAAACGGTCCCATCAAACACTCACGGGGTCAGACACAGAGTGAATCTCAATCCACTCTGTCCAATCACACACTCCCGGGGTCAGACACAGAGTGATAATTCCGCTACACGGTCCCATCAAACACTCCCGGGGGTCAGACACAGAGTCATTATTTCTCTGCACGGTCCCATCAAACACTCACGGGGTCAGACACAGAGTGAATCTCAATCCACTCTGTCCAATCACACACTCCCGGGTCAGACACAGAGAGATTATTCCTCTACACGGTCCCATCAAATACTCCCGGGGTCAGACACAGAGTCATGATTCCTCTACACGGTCCCATCAAACACTCCCGGGGTCAGACACAGAGTGATAATTCGGCTACACGGTCCCATCAAACACTCCCGGGGGTCAGACACAGAGTCATTATTTCTCTACACGGTCCCATCAAACACTCACGGGGTCAGACACAGAGTGAATCTCAATCCACTCTGTCCAATCACACACTCCCGGGTCAGACACAGAGAGATTATTCCTCTACACGGTCCCATCAAAAACTCCCGGGGTCAGACACAGAGTCATGATTACTCTACACGGTCACATCAAACTCTCCCGGGGTCAGACACAGAGTGATTATTGATCTACACGGTCCTATCAAACACTCCCGGGGTCAGACACAGAGTGAATCTCCGTCCACACCGTCCCATCATACACAGCCGGGATCAGACATAGAGTGATTATTCCTCTACACGGTCCATCAAACACTCCCGGGGGTCAGACACAGAGCGATTATTCTTCTACACGGTAGCATCGCACACTCCAATGGTCAGACAGAGAGTGATTATTCCTCTACACGGTCCCATCAAACACTCCCGTGGTCAGACTCAGAGTGAATCTCCCTTCGCGCCGTCCCATCACACACTCCCGGGGTCAGACACAGAGTGTTTATTCCTCTACACGGTACCATCAAACAATCCCGGTGTCAGACACAGAGTGATTATTCCTCTACACGGTCCCATCAAACACTCCCGGGGTCAGACACAGAGTGATTATTCCTCTACACAGTCCCATCAAACACTCCCGGGGGTCAGACACAGAGTGATTATTCCTCTACACGGTCCCATCAAACACTCCCGGGGTCAGACACAGAGTCATGATATCTCTACACGGTCACATCAAACTCTCCCGGGGTCAGACACAGAGTGATTATTGATCTACACGGTCCGATCAAACACTCCCGGGGTCAGACACAGAGTGAATCTCCGTCCACACCGTCCCATCATACACACCCGGGATCAGACATAGAGTGATTATTCCTCTACACGGTCCCATCAAACACTCCCGGGGGTCAGACACACAGCGATTATTCTTCTACACGGTAGCATCGCACACTCCAATGGTCAGACAGAGAGTGATTATTCCTCTACACGGTCCCATCAAACACTCCCGTGGTCAGACACAGAGTGAATCTCCCTTCGCGCCGTCCCATCACACACACCCGGGGTCAGATACACTGTGATTATTCCTCTACACGGTCCGATCAAACACACCCTGTGTCAGACACAGAGTGAATCTCCCTCCACGCCGTCCCATCACACTCTCCCGGGGTCAGACACAGAATGATTATTCCTCTACAGGGTCCCATCAAACACTCCCGGGGTCAGACACAGAGTGATTATTCCTCTACACGGTCCTATCAAACACTCCCGGGGGTCAGACACAGAGTGATTATTCCTCTACACGTTCCCATCAAACACTCCCGTGGTCAGACACAGAGTGAATCTCCCTCTACGCCGTCCCATCACACACTCCCGGGGTCAGACACAGAGTAATTATTCCTCTACACGGTACCTTCAAACAATCCCGGGGTCAGACACAGAGTGATTATTCCTCTACAAGGTCCCATCAAACACTCCCGGGGTCAGACACAGAGTGATTATTCCTCTACACAGTCCCATCAAACACTCCCGGGGGTCAGACACAGAGTGATTATTCCTCTAAACGGTCCCATCAAACACTCACGGGGTCAGACACAGAGTGAATCTCAATCCACTCTGTCCAATCACACACTCCCGGGTCAGACACAGAGTGATTATTCCTCTACACCGACCATCACACACTCCCGGGGTCAGACACACAGTGAATCTCCCTCCACACCGTCCCATCACACACTCCAATGGTCAGACACAGAGAGATTATTCCTCTACACGGTCCCATCAAATACTCCCGGGGTCAGACACAGAGTCATTATTCCTCTACACGGTCACAACAAACTCTCCCGGGGTCAGACACAGAGTGATTATTGATCTACACGGTCCAATCAAACACTCCCGGGGTCAGACACAGAGTGAATCTCCGTCCACACCGTCCCATCATACACACCCGGGATCAGACATAGAGTGATTATTCCTCTACACGGTCCCATCAAACACTCCCGGGGGTCAGACACAGAGCGATTATTCTTCTACACGGTAGCATCGCACACTCCAATGGTCAGACAGAGAGTGATTATTCCTCTACACGGTCCCATCAAACACTCCCGTCGTCAGACACAGAGTGAATCTCCTTTCGCGCCGTCCCATCACACACTCCCGGGGTCAGGCACAGAGTGATTATTCCTCTACACGGTCCCATCAAACACTCCTGCGGTCAGACACAGAGTGATTATTCCTCTACACGGTCCCATCAAACACTCCCGGGGTCAGACACAGAGTGAATCTCCCTCCACGCCGTCCCATCACACTCTCCCGGGGTCAGACACTGAGAGATTATTCCTCTACACGGTCCCATCAAATACTCCCGGGTTCAGACACAGAGTCATTATTTCTCTACACGGTCACATCAAACTTTCCCGGTGTCAGACGCAGAGTGATTATTGATCTACACGGTCCTATCAAACACTCCCGTGGGTCAGACACAGAGTGATTATTCCTCTACACGGTCCCATCAAACACTCCCGTGGTCAGACACAGAGTGAATCTCCCTCCACGCCGTCCCATCACACACTCCCGGGGTCAGACACCGAGTGATTATTCCTCTACACGGTACCTTCAAACAATCCCGGGGTCAGACACAGAGTGATTATTCCTCTACAAGGTCCCATCAAACACTCCCGGGGTCAGACACAGAGTGATTATTCCTCTACACAGTCCCATCAAACACTCCCGGGGGTCAGACACAGAGTGATTATTCCTCTAAACGGTCCCATCAAACACTCACGGGGTCAGACACAGAGTGAATCTCAATCCACTCTGTCCAATCACACACTCCCGGGGTCAGACACACAGTGAATCTCCCTCCACACCGTCCCATCACACTCTCCAATGGTCAGACACAGAGAGATTATTCCTCTACACGGTCCCATCAAATACTCCCGGGGTCAGACACAGAGTCAAGATTCCTCTACACGGTCACATCAAACTCTCCCGGGGTCAGACACAGAGTGATTATTGATCTACACGGTCCTATCAAACACTCCCGGGGTCAGACACAGAGTGAATCTCCGTCCACACCGTCCCATCATACACACCCGGGATCAGACATAGAGTGATTATTCCTCTACACGGTCCCATCAAACACTCCCGTGGTCAGACACAGAGTGAACCTCCCTTAGCGCCGTCCCATCACACACTCCCGGGGTCAGACACAGAGTGATTATTCCTCTACACGGTACCATCAAACAATCCCGGGGTCAGACAGAGAGTGATTATTCCTCTACACGGTCCCATCAAACACTCCCGGGTTCAGACACAGAGTGATTATTCCTCTACACGGTACCATCAAACACTCCCGGGGTCAGACACAGAGTGATTATTCCTCTACACGGTACCATCAAACAATCCCGGGGTCAGACACAGAGTGATTATTCCTCTACACAGTCCCATCAAACACTCCCGGGGGTCAGACACAGAGTGATTATTCCTCTAAACGGTCCCATCAAACACTCACGGGGTCAGACACAGAGTGAATCTCAATCCACTCTGTCCAATCACACACTCCCGGGGTCAGACACACAGTGAATCTCCCTCCACACCGTCCCATCACACTCTCCAATGGTCAGACACAGAGAGATTATTCCTCTACACGGTCCCATCAAATACTCCCGGGGTCAGACACAGAGTCAAGATTCCTCTACACGGTCACATCAAACTCTCCCGGGGTCAGACACAGAGTGATTATTGATCTACACGGTCCTATCAAACACTCCCGGGGTCAGACACAGAGTGAATCTCCGTCCACACCGTCCCATCATACACACCCGGGATCAGACATAGAGTGATTATTCCTCTACACGGTCCCATCAAACACTCCCGTGGTCAGACACAGAGTGAATCTCCCTTAGCGCCGTCCCATCACACACTCCCGGGGTCAGACACAGAGTGATTATTCCTCTACACGGTACCATCAAACAATCCCGGGGTCAGACAGAGAGTGATTATTCCTCTACACGGTCCCATCAAACACTCCCGGGTTCAGACACAGAGTGATTATTCCTCTACACGGTACCATCAAACACTCCCGGGGTCAGACACAGAGTGATTATTCCTCTACACGGTCCCATCAAACACTCCCGTGGTCAGACACAGAGTGAATCTCCCTCCACGCCGTCCCATCACACACTCCAGGGGGTCAGACACAGAGTGAATCTCAATCCACTCTGTCCAATCACACACTCCCGGGTCAGACACAGAGTGATTATTCCTCTACACCGACCATCACACACACCCGGGGTCAGACACACAGTGAATCTCCCTCCACACCGTCCCATCACACACTCCAATGGTCAGACACAGAGAGATTATTCCTCTACACGGTCCCATCAAATACTCCCGGGGTCAGACACAGAGTCATTATTCCTCTACACGGTCACAACAAACTCTCCCGGGGTCAGACACAGAGTGATTATTGATCTACACGGTCCAATCAAACACTCCCGGGGTCAGACACAGAGTGAATCTCCGTCCACACCGTCCCATCATACACACCCGGGATCAGACATAGAGTGATTATTCCTCTACACGGTCCCATCAAACACTCCCGGGGGTCAGACACAGAGCGATTATTCTTCTACACGGTAGCATCGCACACTCCAATGGTCAGACAGAGAGTGATTATTCCTCTCCACGGTCCCATCAAACACTCCCGTGGTCAGACACAGAGTGAATCTCCCTTCGCGCCGTCCCATCACACACTCCCGGGGTCAGGCACAGAGTGATTATTCCTCTACACGGTACCATCAAACAATCCCGGGGTCAGACACAAAGTGATTATTCCTCTACACGGTCCCATCAAACACTCCCGGGGTCAGACACAGAGTGATTATTCCTCTACACGGTCCCATCAAACACTCCCGGGGTCAGACACAGAGTGAATCTCCCTCCACGCCGTCCCATCACACTCTCCCGGGGTCAGACACTGAGAGATTATTCCTCTACACGGTCCCATCAAATACTCCCGGGTTCAGACACAGAGTCATTATTTCTCTACACGGTCACATCAAACTTTCCCGGTGTCAGACGCAGAGTGATTATTGATCTACACGGTCCTATCAAACACTCCCGGGGGTCAGACACAGAGTGATTATTCCTCTACATGGTCCCATCAAACACTCCCGTGGTCAGACACAGAGTGAATCTCCCTCCACGCCGTCCCATCACACACTCCCGGGGTCAGACACCGAGTGATTATTCCTCTACACGGTACCTTCAAACAATCCCGGGGTCAGACACAGAGTGATTATTCCTCTACAAGGTCCCATCAAACACTCCCGGGGTCAGACACAGAGTGATTATTCCTCTACACAGTCCCATCAAACACTCCCGGGGGTCAGACACAGAGCGATTATTCCTCTAAACGGTCCCATCAAACACTCACGGGGTCAGACACAGAGTGAATCTCAATCCACTCTGTCCAATCACACACTCCCGGGGTCAGACACACAGTGAATCTCCCTCCACACCGTCCCATCACACACTCCAATGGTCAGACACAGAGAGATTATTCCTCTACACGGTCCCATCAAATACTCCCGGGGTCAGACACAGAGTCATGATTCCTCTACACGGTCACATCAAACTCTCCCGGGGTCAGACACAGAGTGATTATTGATCTACACGGTTCTATCAAACACTCCCGGGGTCAGACACAGAGTGAATCTCCGTCCACACCGTCCCATCATACACACCCGGGATCAGACATAGAGTGATTATTCCTCTACACGGTCCCATCAAACACTCCCGTGGTCAGACACAGAGTGAATCTCCATTCGCGCCGTCCCATCACACACTCCCGGGGTCAGACACAGAGTGATTATTCCTCTACACGGTACCATCAAACAATCCCGGGGTCAGACACAGAGTGATTATTCCTCTACACGGTCCCATCAAACACTCCCGGGTTCAGACACAGAGTGATTATTCCTCTACACGGTACCATCAAACACTCCCGGGGTCAGACACAGAGTGATTATTCCTCTACACGGTCCCATCAAACACTCCCGTGGTCAGACACAGAGTGAATCTCCCTCCACGCCGTCCCATCACACACTCCCGGGGTCAGACACAGAGAGATTATTCCTCTACACGGTCCCATCAAATACTCCCGGGTTCAGACACAGAGTCATTATTTCTCTACACGGTCACATCAAACTTTCCCGGTGTCAGACGCAGAGTGATTATTGATCTACACGGTCCTATCAAACACTCCCGGGGGTCAGACACAGAGTGATTATTCCTCTACACAGTCCCATCAAACACTCCCGTGGTCAGACACAGAGTGAATCTCCCTCCACGCCGTCCCATCACACACTCCCGGGGTCAGACACAGTGTGATTATTCCTCTACACGGTACCTTCAAACAATCCCGGGGTCAGACACAGAGTGATTATTCCTCTACAAGGTCCCATCAAACACTCCCGGGGTCAGACACAGAGTGATTATTCCTCTACACAGTCCCATCAAACACTCCCGGGGGTCAGACACAGAGTGATTATTCCTCTAAACGATCCCATCAAACACTCCCGGGGTCAGACACAGAGAGATTATTCCTCTACACGGTCCCATCAAACACTCCCGGGGTCAGCCACAGAGTGAATCTCCCTCCACACCGTCCCATCACACACACCCGGGGTCAGATACGCTGTGATTATTCCTCTACACGGTCCGATCAAACACACCCTGTGTCAGACACAGAGTGAATCTCCCTCCACGCCGTCCCATCACACTCTCCCGGGGTCAGACACAGAATGATTATTCCTCTACACGGTCCCATCAAACACTCCCGGGGTCAGACACAGAGTGATTATTCCTCTACACGGTCCCATCAAACACTCCCGGGATCAGACACAGAGTGATAATTCCGCTACACAGTCCCATCAAACACTCCCGGGGGTCAGACACAGAGTCATTATTTCTCTACACGGTCCCATCAAACACTCACGGGGTCAGACACAGAGTGAATCTCAATCCACTCTGTCCAATCACACACTCCCGGGTCAGACACAGAGAGATTATTCCTCTACACGGTCCCATCAAATACTCCCGGGGTCAGACACAGAGTCATGATTACTCTACACGGTCCCATCAAACACTCCCGGGGTCAGACACAGAGTGATTATTCCTCTACACGGTCCCATCAAACACTCCCTGGATCAGACACAGAGTGATAATTCGGCTACACGGTCACATCAAACACTCCCGGGGGTCAGACACAGAGTCATTATTTCTCTACACGGTCCCATCAAACACTCACGGGGTCAGACACAGAGTGAATCTCAATCCACTCTGTCCAATCACACACTCCCGGGTCAGACACAGAGAGATTATTCCTCTACACGGTCCCATCAAATACTCCCGGGGTCAGACACAGAGTCATGATTACTCTACACGGTCACATCAAACTCTCCCGGGGTCAGACACAGAGTGATTATTGATCTACACGGTCCTATCAAACACTCCCGGGGTCAGACACAGAGTGAATCTCCGTCCACACCGTCCCATCATACACACCCGGGATCAGACATAGAGTGATTATTCCTCTACACGGTCCATCAAACACTCCCGGGGGTCAGACACAGAGCGATTATTCTTCTACACGGTAGCATCGCACACTCCAATGGTCAGACAGAGAGTGATTATTCCACTACACGGTCCCATCAAACACTCCCGTGGTCAGACTCAGAGTGAATCTCCCTTCGCGCCGTCCCATCACACACTCCCGGGGTCAGACACAGAGTGATTATTCCTCTACACGGTACCATCAAACAATCCCGGGGTCAGACACAGAGTGATTATTCCTCTACACGGTCCCATCAAACACTCCCTGGGTCAGACACAGAGTGATTATTCCTCTACACAGTCCCATCAAACACTCCCGGGGGTCAGACACAGAGTGATTATTCCTCTACACGGTCCCATCAAACACTCCCTGGGTCAGACACAGAGTCATGATATCTCTACACGGTCACATCAAACTCTCCCGGGGTCAGACACAGAGTGATAATTCGGCTACACGGTCACATCAAACACTCCCGGGGGTCAGACACAGAGTCATTATTTCTCTACACGGTCCCATCAAACACTCACGGGGTCAGACACAGAGTGAATCTCAATCCACTCTGTCCAATCACACACTCCCGGGTGAGACACAGAGAGATTATTCCTCTACACGGTCCCATCAAATACTCCCGGGGTCAGACACAGAGTCATGATTACTCTACACGGTCACATCAAACTCTCCCGGGGTCAGACACAGAGTGATTATTGATCTACACGGTCCTATCAAACACTCCCGGGGTCAGACACAGATGAATCTCCGTCCACACCGTCCCATCATACACACCCGGGATCAGACATAGAGTGATTATTCCTCTACACGGTCCATCAAACACCCCCGGGGGTCAGACACAGAGCGATTATTCTTCTACACGGTAGCATCGCACACTCCAATGTTCAGACAGAGAGTGATTATTCCACTACACGGTCCCATCAAACACTCCCGTGGTCAGACTCAGAGTGAATCTCCCTTCGCGCCGTCCCATCACACACTCCCGGGGTCAGACACAGAGTGATTATTCCTCTACACGGTACCATCAAACAATCCCGGGGTCAGACACAGAGTGATTATTCCTCTACACGGTCCCATCAAACACTCCCGGGGGTCAGACACAGAGTGATTATTCCTCTACACGGTCCCATCAAACACTCACGGGGTCAGACACAGAGTGAATCTCAATCCACTCTGTCCAATCACACACTCCCGGGTCAGACACAGAGAGATTATTCCTCTACACGGTCCCATCAAATACTCCCGGGGTCAGACACAGAGTCATGATTACTCTACACGGTCACATCAAACTCTCCCGGGGTCAGACACAGAGTGATTATTGATCTACACGGTCCTATCAAACACTCCCGGGGTCAGACACAGAGTGAATCTCCGTCCACACCGTCCCATCATACACACCCGGGATCAGACATAGAGTGATTATTCCTCTACACGGTCCATCAAATACTCCCGGGGGTCAGACACAGAGCGATTATTCTTCTACACGGTAGCATCGCACACTCCAATGGTCAGACAAAGAGTGATTATTCCACTACACGGTCCCATCAAACACTCCCGTGGTCAGACTCAGAGTGAATCTCCCTTCGCGCCGTCCCATCACACACTCCCGGGGTCAGACACAGAGTGATTATTCCTCTACACGGTACCATCAAACAATCCCGGGGTCAGACACAGAGTGATTATTCCTCTACACGGTCCCATCAAACACTCCCGGGGTCAGACACAGAGTGATTATTCCTCTACACAGTCCCATCAAACACTCCCGGGGGTCAGACACAGAGTGATTATTCCTCTACACGGTCCCATCAAACACTCCCGGTGTCAGACACAGAGTCATGATATCTCTACACGGTCACATCAAACTCTCCCGG
The DNA here is from genome assembly GCF_030144855.1 of Hypanus sabinus. Taxonomy (NCBI): domain Eukaryota; kingdom Metazoa; phylum Chordata; class Chondrichthyes; order Myliobatiformes; family Dasyatidae; genus Hypanus; species Hypanus sabinus. Next base: position 26,805 of record NW_026779831.1, read on the forward strand.
GGTCAGACACAGAGTGATTATTGATCTACACGGTCCTATCAAACACTCCCGGGGTCAGACACAGAGTGAATCCCCGTCCACACCGTCCCATCATACACACCCGGGATCAGACATAGAGTGATTATTCCTCTACACGGTCCCATCAAACACTCCCAGGGGTCAGACACAGAGCGATTATTCTTCTACACGGTAGCATCGCACACTCCAATGGTCAGACAGAGAGTGATTATTCCACTACACGGTCCCATCAAACACTCCCGTGGTCAGACTGAATCTCCCTTCGCGCCGTCCCATCACACACTCCCGGGGTCAGACACAGAGTGATTATTCCTCTACACGGTACCATCAAACAATCCCGGGGTCAGACACAGAGTGATTATTCCTCTACACGGTCCCATCAAACACTCCCGGGGTCAGGCACAGAGTGATTATTCCTCTACACAGTCCCATCAAACACTCCCGGGGGTCAGACACAGAGTGATTATTCCTCTACACGGTGCCATCAAACACTCCCTGGGTCAGACACAGAGTCATGATATCTCTACACGGTCACATCAAACTCTCCCGGGGTCAGACACAGAGTGATAATTCGGCTACACGGTCACATCAAACACTCCCGGGGGTCAGACACAGAGTCATTATTTCTCTACACGGTCCCATCAAACACTCACGGGGTCAGACACAGAGTGAATCTCAATCCACTCTGTCCAATCACACACTCCCGGGTGAGACACAGAGAGATTATTCCTCTACACGGTCCCATCAAATACTCCCGGGGTCAGACACAGAGTCATGATTACTCTACACGGTCACATCAAACTCTCCCGGGGTCAGACACAGAGTGATTATTGATCTACACGGTCCTATCAAACACTCCCGGGGTCAGACACAGATGAATCTCCGTCCACACCGTCCCATCATACACACCCGGGATCAGACATAGAGTGATTATTCCTCTACACGGTCCATCAAACACCCCCGGGGGTCAGACACAGAGCGATTATTCTTCTACACGGTAGCATCGCACACTCCAATGTTCAGACAGAGAGTGATTATTCCACTACACGGTCCCATCAAACACTCCCGTGGTCAGACTCAGAGTGAATCTCCCTTCGCGCCGTCCCATCACACACTCCCGGGGTCAGACACAGAGTGATTATTCCTCTACACGGTACCATCAAACAATCCCGGGGTCAGACACAGAGTGATTATTCCTCTACACGGTCCCATCAAACACTCCCGGGGGTCAGACACAGAGTGATTATTCCTCTACACGGTCCCATCAAACACTCACGGGGTCAGACACAGAGTGAATCTCAATCCACTCTGTCCAATCACACACTCCCGGGTCAGACACAGAGAGATTATTCCTCTACACGGTCCCATCAAATACTCCCGGGGTCAGACACAGAGTCATGATTACTCTACACGGTCACATCAAACTCTCCCGGGGTCAGACACAGAGTGATTATTGATCTACACGGTCCTATCAAACACTCCCGGGGTCAGACACAGAGTGAATCTCCGTCCACACCGTCCCATCATACACACCCGGGATCAGACATAGAGTGATTATTCCTCTACACGGTCCATCAAATACTCCCGGGGGTCAGACACAGAGCGATTATTCTTCTACACGGTAGCATCGCACACTCCAATGGTCAGACAGAGAGTGATTATTCCACTACACGGTCCCATCAAACACTCCCGTGGTCAGACTCAGAGTGAATCTCCCTTCGCGCCGTCCCATCACACACTCCCGGGGTCAGACACAGAGTGATTATTCCTCTACACGGTACCATCAAACAATCCCGGGGTCAGACACAGAGTGATTATTCCTCTACACGGTCCCATCAAACACTCCCGGGGTCAGACACAGAGTGATTATTCCTCTACACAGTCCCATCAAACACTCCCGGGGGTCAGACACAGAGTGATTATTCCTCTACACGGTCCCATCAAACACTCCCGGTGTCAGACACAGAGTCATGATATCTCTACACGGTCACATCAAACTCTCCCGGGGTCAGACACAGAGTGATTATTGATCTACACGGTCCTATCAAACACTCCCGGGGTCAGACACAGAGTGAATCCCCGTCCACACCGTCCCATCATACACACCCGGGATCAGACATAGAGTGATTATTCCTCTACACGGTCCCATCAAACACTCCCAGGGGTCAGACACAGAGCGATTATTCTTCTACACGGTAGCATCGCACACTCCAATGGTCAGACAGAGAGTGATTATTCCACTACACGGTCCCATCAAACACTCCCGTGGTCAGACTGAATCTCCCTTCGCGCCGTCCCATCACACACTCCCGGGGTCAGACACAGAGTGATTATTCCTCTACACGGTACCATCAAACAATCCCGGGGTCAGACACAGAGTGATTATTCCTCTACACGGTCCCATCAAACACTCCCGGGGTCAGACACAGAGTGATTATTCCTCTACACAGTCCCATCAAACACTCCCGGGGGTCAGACACAGAGTGATTATTCCTCTACACGGTCCCATCAAACACTCCCTGGGTCAGACACAGAGTCATGATATCTCTACACGGTCACATCAAACTCTCCCGGGGTCAGACACAGAGTGATAATTCGGCTACACGGTCACATCAAACACTCCCGGGGGTCAGACACAGAGTCATTATTTCTCTACACGGTCCCATCAAACACTCACGGGGTCAGACACAGAGTGAATCTCAATCCACTCTGTCCAATCACACACTCCCGGGTCAGACACAGAGAGATTATTCCTCTACACGGTCCCATCAAATACTCCCGGGGTCAGACACAGAGTCATGATTACTCTACACGGTCACATCAAACTCTCCCGGGGTCAGACACAGAGTGATTATTGATCTACACGGTCCTATCAAACACTCCCGGGGTCAGACACAGAGTGAATCTCCGTCCACACCGTCCCATCATACACACCCGGGATCAGACATAGAGTGATTATTCCTCTACACGGTCCATCAAACACTCCCGGGGGTCAGACACAGAGCGATTATTCTTCTACACGGTAGCATCGCACACTCCAATGGTCAGACAGAGAGTGATTATTCCACTACACGGTCCCATCAAACACTCCCGTGGTCAGACTCAGAGTGAATCTCCCTTCGCGCCGTCCCATCACACACTCCCGGGGTCAGACACAGAGTGATTATTCCTCTACACGGTACCATCAAACAATCCCGGGGTCAGACACAGAGTGATTATTCCTCTACACGGTCCCATCAAACACTCCCGGGGGTCAGACACAGAGTGATTATTCCTCTACACGGTCCCATCAGACACTCACGGGGTCAGACACAGAGTGAATCTCAATCCACTCTGTCCAATCACACACTCCCGGGTCAGACACAGAGAGATTATTCCTCTACACGGTCCCATCAAATACTCCCGGGGTCAGACACAGAGTCATGATTACTCTACACGGTCACATCAAACTCTCCCGGGGTCAGACACAGAGTGATTATTGATCTACACGGTCCTATTAAACACTCCCGGGGTCAGACACAGAGTGAATCTCCGTCCACACCGTCCCATCATACACACCCGGGATCAGACATAGAGTGATTATTCCTCTACACGGTCCATCAAACACTCCCGGGGGTCAGACACAGAGCGATTATTCTTCTACACGGTAGCATCGCACACTCCAATGGTCAGACAGAGAGTGATTATTCCACTACACGGTCCCATCAAACACTCCCGTGGTCAGACTCAGAGTGAATCTCCCTTCGCGCCGTCCCATCACACACTCCCGGGTTCAGACACAGAGTGATTATTCCTCTACACGGTACCATCAAACAATCCCGGGGTCAGACACAGAGTGATTATTCCTCTACACGGTCCCATCAAACACTCCCGGGGGTCAGACACAGAGTGATTATTCCTCTACACGGTCCCATCAAACACTCCCGGGGTCAGACACAGAGTCATGATATCTCTACACGGTCACATCAAACTCTCCCGGGGTCAGACACAGAGTGATTATTGATCTACACGGTCCTATCAAACACTCCCGGGGTCAGACACAGAGTGAATCCCCGTCCACACCGTCCCACCATACACACCCGGGATCAGACACAGAGCGATTATTCTTCTACACGGTAGCATCGCACACTCCAATGGTCAGACAGAGAGTGATTATTCCTCTACACGGTCCCATCAAACACTCCCGTGGTCAGACACAGAGTGAATCTCCCTTCGCGCCGTCCCATCACACACTCCCGGGGTCAGACACAGAGTGATTATTCCTCTACACGGTACCATCAAACAATCCCGGGGTCAGACACAGAGTGATTATTCCTCTACACGGTCCCATCAAACACTCCCGGGGTCAGACACAGAGTGATTATTCCTCTAGACGGTCCCATCAAACACTCCCGGGTTCAGACACAGAGTGATTATTCCTCTACACTGTCCCATCAAACACTCCCGGCGTCAGACACAGAGTGAATCTCCCTCCACGCCGTCCCATCACACACTCCCGGGGTCAGACACAGAGAGATTATTCCCCTACACGGTCCCATCAAATACTCCCGGGTTCAGACACAGAGTCTTTATTTCTCTACACGGTCTCATCAAACTTTCCCGGTGTCAGACGCAGAGTGATTATTGATCTACACGGTCCTATCAAACACTCCCGGGGGTCAGACACAGAGTGATTATTCCTCTACACGGTCCCATCAAACAATCCCGTGGTCAGACACAGAGTGAATCTCCCTCCACGCCGTCCCATCACACACTCCCGGGGTCAGACACAGAGTGATTATTCCTCTACACGGTACCTTCAAATAATCCCGGGGTCAGACACAGAGTGATTATTCCTCTACAAGGTCCCATCAAACACTCCCGGGGTCAGACACAGAGTGATTATTCCTCTGCACAGTCCCAACAAACACTCCCGGGGGTCAGACACAGAGTGATTATTCCTCTAAACGGTCCCATCAAACACTCCCGGGGTCAGCCACAGAGTGAATCTCCCTCCACACTGTCCCATCACACACACCCGGGGTCAGATACACTGTGATTATTCCTCTACACGGTCCGATCAAACACACCCTGTGTCAGACACAGAGTGAATCTCCCTCCACGCCGTCCCATCACACTCTCCCGGGGTCAGACACAGAGTGATTATTCCTCTACACGGTCCCATCAAACACTCCCGGGGTCAGACACAGAACGATTATTCCTCTACACGGTCCCATCAAACAATCCCGTGGTCAGACACAGAGTGATTGTCAATCCACACCGTCCAATCACACACTCCCGGGTCAGACACAGAGAGATTATTCCTCTACACGGTCCCATCAAACACTCCCAGGGGTCAGACACAGAGCGATTATTCTTCTACACGGTAGCATCGCACAATCCAATGGTCAGACAGAGAGTGATTATTCCTCTACACGGTCCCATCAAACACTCCCGTGGTCAGACACAGAGTGAATCTCCCTTCGCGCCGTCCCATCACACACTCCCGGGGTCAGACACAGAGTGATTATTCCTCTACACGGTACCATCAAACAATCCCGGGGTCAGACACAGAGTGATTATTCCTCTACACGGTCCCATCAAACACTCCCGGGGTCAGACACAGAGTGATTATTCCTCTAGACGGTCCCATCAAACACTCCCGGGTTCAGACACAGAGTGATTATTCCTCTACACTGTCCCATCAAACACTCCCGGCGTCAGACACAGAGTGAATCTCCCTCCACGCCGTCCCATCACACACTCCCGGGGTCAGACACAGAGAGATTATTCCCCTACACGGTCCCATCAAATACTCCCGGGTTCAGACACAGAGTCATTATTTCTCTACACGGTCTCATCAAACTTTCCCGGTGTCAGACGCAGAGTGATTATTGATCTACACGGTCCTATCAAACACTCCCGGGGGTCAGACACAGAGTGATTATTCCTCTACACGGTCCCATCAAACACTCCCGTGGTCAGACACAGAGTGAATCTCCCTCCACGCCGTCCCATCACACACTCCCGGGGTCAGACACAGAGTGATTATTCCTCTACACGGTACCTTCAAATAATCCCGGGGTCAGACACAGAGTGATTATTCCTCTACAAGGTCCCATCAAACACTCCCGGGGTCAGACACAGAGTGATTATTCCTCTACACAGTCCCATCAAACACTCCCGGGGGTCAGACACAGAGTGATTATTCCTCTAAACGGTCCCATCAAACCCTCCCGGGGTCAGCCACAGAGTGAATCTCCCTCCACACTGTCCCATCACACACACCCGGGGTCAGATACACTGTGATTATTCCTCTACACGGTCCGATCAAACACACCCTGTGTCAGACACAGAGTGAATCTCCCTCCACGCCGTCCCATCACACTCTCCCGGGGTCAGACACAGAGTGATTATTCCTCTACACGGTCCCATCAAACACTCCCGGGGTCAGACACAGAACGATTATTCCTCTACACGGTCCCATCAAACAATCCCGTGGTCAGACACAGAGTGATTGTCAATCCACACCGTCCAATCACACACTCCCGGGTCAGACACAGAGAGATTATTCCTCCACACGGTCACATCAAACTCTCCCGGTGTCAGACACAGAGTGATTATTGATCTGCACGGTACTATCAAACACTCCCGGGGTCAGACACAGAGTGATTATTCTTCTACACGGTTGCATCACACACTCAAATGGTCAGACACAGTGTGATTATTCCTCTACACGGTCCCATCAAACTCTCCCGTGGTCAGACACAGAGTGATTCTCCCTCCACGCCTTCCCATCACACACTCCCGTGGTCAGACACAGAGTGATTATTCCTCTACACGGTACCATCAAACACTCCCGGGGTCAGACACAGAGTGATTATTCCGCTACACGGTCCCATCAAACACTCCCGGGTGTCAGACACAGAGTGATTATTGATCTACAAGGTCCCATTAAACACACCCGGGTTCAGACACAGAGTCATGATTCCTCTACACGGTCACATCAAACTCTCCCGGGGTCAGACACAGTGTGATTATTGATCTACACGGTCCTATCAAACACTCCCGGGGTCAGACACAGAGTGAATCTCCGTCCACACCGTCCCATCATACACACCCGGGATCAGACATAGAGTGATTATTCCTCTACACGGTCCCATCAAACACTCCCGGGGGTCAGACACAGAGCGATTATTCTTCTACACGGTAGCATCACACACTCCAATGGTCAGACACAGAGAGATTATTCCTCTGCACGGTCCCATCAAATACTCCCGGGTGTCAGACACAGAGCGATTATTCCTCTACACGGTAGCATCAAACACTCCGTGTGTCAGACACACAGTGATTATTCCTCTAAACGGTCCCATCAAACACTCCCGGGGTCAGACAGAGAGTGAATCTCCCTCCACACCGTCCCATCACACACTCCCGGGGTCAGACACAGATTGATTATTCCTCTACACGGTACCATCAAACAATCCCGGGGTCAGACACAGAGTGATTATTCCTCTACACGGTCCCATCACACACGCCTTGGGCCAGACTCAGAGTGAATCTCCCTCTACACCGCCCATCACAAACTCCCGTGATCAGACACATAGTGAACCACCCTCCACACCGTCCCAGCACACACTCCCGGGGTCAGACACACAGTGAATCTCCCTCCACACCGTCCCATCTCACACTCCAATGGTCAGACACAGAGTGATTATTCCTCTACACGGTCCCATCAAACGCACCCGGGGTCAGACACAAAGTGAATCTCCCTCCTCACCGTCCCATCATACACACCCGAGGTCAGACACACTGTGATTATTCCTCTACACGTTCCGATCAAACACTCCCTGTGTCAGACACAGAGTGAATCTCCCTCCACACCGTCCCATCACACTCTCCCGGGGTCAGACACAGAGTGATTATTCCTCTACACGTTTCCATCAAACATTCCCGGGGTCAGACACAGAGTGAAACTCAATCCACACCGTCCAATCACACACTCCCGGGTCAGACACAGAGAGATTATTCCTCTGCACGGTCCCATCAAATACTCCCGGGTTCAGACACAGAGTCATTATTCCTCTACACGGTCACATCAAACTCTCCCGGGGTCAGACACAGAGTAATTATTGATCTACACGGTCCTATCAAACACTCCCGGGGTCAGACACAGACTGAATCTCCCTTCGCGCCGTCCCATCACACACTCCCGGGCTCAGACACAGAGTGATTATTCCTCTACACGGTACCATCAAACAATCCCGGGGTCAGACACAGAGTGATTATTCCTCTACACGGTCACATCAAACACTCCCGGGGTCAGACACAGAGTGATTATTCCTCTACACGGTCCCATCAAACACTCCCGGGTTCAGACACAGAGTGATTATTCCTCTACACGGTCCCATCAAGCACTCCCGGCGTCAGACACAGAGTGAATCTCCCTCCACGCCGTCCCATCACACACTCCCGGGGTCAGACACAGAGAGATTATTCCTCTACACGGTCCCATCAAATACTCCCGGGTTCAGACACAGAGTCATTATTTCTCTACACGGTCACATCGAACTTTCCCGGTGTCAGACGCAGAGTGATTATTGATCTACACGGTCCTATCAAACACTCCCGGGGGTCAGACACAGAGTGATTATTCCTCTACACGGTCCCATCAAACACTCCCGTGGTCAGACACAGAGTGAATCTCCCTCCACGCCGTCCCATCACACACTCCCGGGGTCAGACACAGAGTGATTATTCCTCTACACGGTACCTTCAAATAATCCCGGGGTCAGACACAGAGTGATTATTCCTCTACAAGGTCCCATCAAACACTCCCGGGGTCAGACACAGAGTGATTATTCATCTACACAGTCCCATCAAACACTCCCGGGGGTCAGACACAGAGTGATTATTCCTCTAAACGGTCCCATCAAACACTCCCTGGTTCAGACACAGAGTGAATTTCAATCCATACCGTCCCGTCACAAACTCCCGGGGTCAGACACAGAGTGATTATTCCTCTACACCGCCCATCACACTCTCCCGGGGTCAGACACAGAGTGAATCTCCCTCCACACCGTCCCATCACACACTCCCGGGGTCAGCCACAGAGTGAATCTCCCTCCACACTGTCCCATCACACACACCCGGGGTCAGATACACTGTGATTATTCCTCTACACGGTCCGATCAAACACACCCTGTGTCAGACACAAAGTGAATCTCCCTCCACGCCGTCCCATCACACTCTCCCGGGGTCAGACACAGAGTGATTATTCCTCTACACGGTCCCATCAAACACTCCCGGGGTCAGACACAGAACGATTATTCCTCTACACGGTCCCATCAAACAATCCCGTGGTCAGACACAGAGTGATTGTCAATCCTCACCGTCCAATCACACACTCCCGGGGTCAGACACAGAGAGATTATTCCTCTGCACGGTCCCATCAAATACTCCCGGGTTCAGACACAGAGTCATTATTCCTCCACACGGTCACATCAAACTCTCCCGGTGTCAGACACAGAGTGATTATTGATCTGCACGGTACTATCAAACACACATGGGGGTCAGACACAGAGTGATTATTCCTCTACACGGTCACATCAAACACTCCCGGGGTCAGACACAGAGTGATTATTCCTCTACACGGTCCCATCAAACACTCCCGGGTTCAGACACAGAGTGAGTATTCCTCTACACGGTCCCATCAAACACTCCCGGCGTCAGACACAGAGTGAATCTCCCTCCACGCCGTCCCATCACACACTCCCGGGGTCAGACACAGAGAGATTATTCCTCTACACGGTCCCATCAAATACTCCCGGGTTCAGACACAGAGTCATTATTTCTCTACACGGTCACATCAAACTTTCCCGGTGTCAGACGCAGAGTGATTATTGATCTACACGGTCCTATCAAACACTCCCGGGGGTCAGACACAGAGTGATTATTCCTCCACACGGCCCCATCAAACACTCCCGTGGTCAGACACAGAGTGAATCTCCCTCCACCCCGTCCCATCACACACTCCCGGGGTCAGACACAGAGTGATTATTCCTCTACACGGTACCTTCAAATAATCCCGGGGTCAGACACAGAGTGATTATTCCTCTACAAGGTCCCATCAAACACTCCCGGGGTCAGACACAGAGTGATTATTCCTCTACACAGTCCCATCAAACACTCCCGGGGGTCAGACACAGAGTGATTATTCCTCTAAACGGTCCCATCAAACACTCCCTGGTTCAGACACAGAGTGATTATTCCTCTACACCGCCCATCACACTCTCCCGGGGTCAGACACAGAGTGAATCTCCATCCACACCGTCCCATCACACACTCCCGGGGTCAGCCACAGAGTGAATCTCCCTCCACACTGTCCCATCACACACACCCGGGGTCAGATACACTGTGATTATTCCTCTACACGGTCCGATCAAACACACCCTGTGTCAGACACAGAGTGAATCTCCCTCCACGCCGTCACATCACACTCTCCCGGGGTCAGACACAGAGTGATTATTCCTCTACACGGTCCCATCAAACACTCCCGGGGTCAGACACAGAACGATTATTCCTCTACACGGTCCCATCAAACAATCCCGTGGTCAGACACAGAGTGATTGTCAATCCACACCGTCCAATCACACACTCCCGGGTCAGACACAGAGAGATTATTCCTCTGCACGGTCCCATCAAATACTCCCGGGTTCAGACACAGAGTCATTATTCCTCCACACGGTCACATCAAACTCTCCCGGTGTCAGACACAGAGTGATTATTGATCTGCCCGGTACTATCAAACACACATGGGGGTCAGACACAGAGTGATTATTCCTCTACACGGTACCATCAAACACTCCCGGGATCAGACACAGAGTGATTATTCCGCTACACGGTCCCATCAAACACTCCCGGGTGTCAGACACAGAGTGATTATTGATCTACAAGGTCCCATTAAACACACCCGGGTTCAGACACAGAGTGAATCTCAATCCACTCTGTCCAATCACACACTCCCGGGTCAGACACAGAGAGATTATTCCTCTACACGGTCCCATCAAATACTCCCGGGGTCAGACACAGAGTCATGATTCCTCTACACGGTCACATCAAACTCTCCCGGGGTCAGACACAGTGTGATTATTGATCTACACGGTCCTATCAAACACTCCCGGGGTCAGACACAGAGTGAATCTCCGTCCACACCGTCCCATCATACACACCCGGGATCAGACATAGAGTGATTATTCCTCTACACGGTCCCATCAAACACTCCCGGGGGTCAGACACAGAGCGATTATTCTTCTACACGATGGCATCACACACTCCAATGGTCAGACACAGAGAGATTATTCCTCTGCACGGTCCCATCAAATACTCCCGGGTTCAGACACAGAGTCATTATTCCTCCACACGGTCCCATCAAACACTCCCGGGGTCAGACACAGTGTCATGATATCTCTTCACGGTCACATCAAACTCTCCCGGGGTCAGACACAGAGTGATTATTGATCTACACGGTCCTGTCAAACACTCCCGGGGTCAGACACAGAGTGAATCCCCGTCCACACCGTCCCATCATACACACCCGGGATCAGACATAGAGTGATTATTCCTCTACACGGTCCCATCAAACACTCCCGGGGGTCAGACACAGAGCGATTATTCTTCTACACGGTAGCATCGCACACTCCAATGGTCAGACAGAGAGTGATTATTCCTCTACACGGTCCCATCAAACACTCCCGTGGTCAGACACAGAGTGAATCTCCCTTCGCGCCGTCCCATCACACACTCCCGGGGTCAGACACAGAGTGATTATTCCTCTACACGGTACCATCAAACAATCCCGGGGTCAGACACAGAGTGATTATTCCTCTACACGGTCCCATCAGACACTCCCGGGGTCAGACACAGAGTGATTATTCCTCTACACGGTCCCATCAAACACTCCCGGGTTCAGACACAGAGTGATTATTCCTCTACACGGTCCCATCATACACTCCCTGCGTCAGACACAGAGTGAATCTCCCTCCACACCGTCCCATCACACACTCCCGGGGTCAGACACAGAGAGATTATTCCTCTACACGGTCCCATCAAACACTCCCGGGGTCAGCCACAGAGTGAATCTCCCTCCACACCGTCCCATCACACACACCCGGGGTCAGATACGCTGTGATTATTCCTCTACACGGTCCGAGCAAACACACCCTGTGTCAGACACAGAGTGAATCTCCCTCCACGCCGTCCCATCACACTCTCCCGGGGTCAGACACAGAATGATTATTCCTCTACACGGTCCCATCAAACACTCCCGGGGTCAGACACAGAGTGATTATTCCTCTACACGGTCCCATCAAACACTCCCTGGATCAGACACAGAGTGATAATTCGGCTACACGGTCCCATCAAACACTCCCGGGGGTCAGACACAGATTCATTATTTCTCTACACGGTCCCATCAAACACTCACGGGGTCAGACACAGAGTGAATCTCAATCCACTCTGTCCAATCACACATTCCCGGGTCAGACACAGAGAGATCATTACTCTACACGGTCCCATCAAATACTCCCGGGGTCAGACACAGAGTCATGATTACTCTACTCGGTCACATCAAACTCTCCCGGGGTCAGACACAGAGTGATTATTGATCTACACGGTCCTATCAAACACTCCCGGGGTCAGACACAGAGTGAATCTCCGTCCACACCGTCCCATCATACACACCCGGGATCAGACATAGAGTGATTATTCCTCTACACGGTCCATCAAACACTCCCGGGGGTCAGACACAGAGCGATTATTCTTCTACACGGTAGCATCGCACACTCCAATGGTCAGACAGAGAGTGATTATTCCACTACACGGTCCCATCAAACACTCCCGTGGTCAGACTCAGAGTGAATCTCCCTTCGCGCCGTCCCATCACACACTCCCGGGGTCAGACACAGAGTGATTATTCCTCTACACGGTACCATCAAACAATCCCGGGGTCAGACACAGAGTGATTATTCCTCTACACGGTCCCATCAAACACTCCCGGGGTCAGACACAGAGTGATTATTCCTCTACACAGTCCCATCAAACACTCCCGGGGGTCAGACACAGAGTGATTATTCCTCTACACGGTCCCATCAAACACTCCCTGGGTCAGACACAGAGTCATGATATCTCTACACGGTCACATCAAACTCTCCCGGGGTCAGACACAGAGTGATTATTGATCTACACGGTCCTATCAAACACTCCCGGGGTCAGACACAGAGTGAATCCCCGTCCACACCGTCCCATCATACACACCCGGGATCAGACATAGAGTGATTATTCCTCTACACGGTCCCATCAAACACTCCCAGGGGTCAGACACAGAGCGATTATTCTTCTACACGGTAGCATCGCACACTCCAATGGTCAGACAGAGAGTGATTATTCCTCTACACGGTCCCATCAAACACTCCCGTGGTCAGACACAGAGTGAATCTCCCTTCGCGCCGTCCCATCACACACTCCCGGGTCAGACACAGAGTGATTATTCCTCTACACGGTACCATCAAACAATCCCGGGGTCAGACACAGAGTGATTATTCCTCTACACGGTCCCATCAAACACTCCCGGGGTCAGACACAGAGTGATTATTCCTCTAGACGGTCCCATCAAACACTCCCGGGTTCAGACACAGAGTGATTATTCCTCTAAAGGGTCCCATCAAACACTCCCGGGGTCAGCCACAGAGTGAATCTCCCTCCACACTGTCCCATCACACACTCCCGGGGTCAGATACACTGTGATTATTCCTCTACACGGTCCGATCAAACACACCCTGTGTCAGACACAGAGTGAATCTCCCTCCACGCCGTCCCATCACACTCTCCCGGGGTAAGACACAGAGTGATTATTCCTCTACACGGTCCCATCAAACACTCCTGGGGTCAGACACAGAACGATTATTCCTCCACACGGTCACATCAAACTCTCCCGGTGTCAGACACAGAGTGATTATTGATCTGCACGGTACTATCAAACACACCCGGGGGTCAGACACAGAGTGATTCTCCCTCCACGCCTTCCCATCACACACTCCCGTGGTCAGACACAGAGTGATTATTCCTCTACACGGTACCATCAAACACTCCCGTGGTCAGACACAGAGTGATTCTCCCTCCACGCCTTCCCATCACACACTCCCGTGGTCAGACACAGAGTGATTATTCCTCTACACGGTACCATCAAACACTCCCGGGGTCAGACACAGAGTGATTATTCCGCTACACGGACCCATCAAACACTCCCGGGTGTCAGACACAGAGTGATTATTGATCTACAAAGTCCCATTAAACACACCCGGGTTCAGACACAGAGTCATGATTCCTCTACACGGTCACATCAAACTCTCCCGGGGTCAGACACAGTGTGATTATTGATCTACACGGTCCTATCAAACACTCCCGGGGTCAGACACAGAGTGAATCTCCGTCCACACCGTCCCATCATACACACCCGGGATCAGACATAGAGTGATTATTCCTCTACACGGTCCCATCAAACACTCCCGGGGGTCAGACACAGAGCGATTATTCTTCTACACGGTAGCATCACACACTCCAATGGTCAGACACAGAGAGATTATTCCTCTGCACGGTCCCATCAAATACTCCCGGGTGTCAGACACAGAGCGATTATTCCTCTACACGGTAGCATCAAACACACCGTGTGTCAGACACACAGTGATTATTCCTCTAAACGGTCCCATCAAACACTCCCGGGGTCAGACAGAGAGTGAATCTCCCTCCACACCGTCCCAGCACACACTTCCGGGGTCAGACACAGAGTGATTATTCCTCTACACCGCCCATCACGCACTCCCGGGGTCAGACACACAGTGAATCTCCCTCCACACCGTCCCATCTCACACTCCAATGGTCAGACACAGAGTGATTATTCCTCTCCACGGTCCCATCAAACGCACCCGGGGTCAGACACAAAGTGAATCTCATTCCACACCGTCCCATCATACACACCCGAGGTCAGACACACTGTGATTATTCCTCTACACGTTCCGATCAAACACTCCCTGTGTCAGACACAGAGTGAATCTCCCTCCACACCGTCCCATCACACTCTCCCGGGGTCAGACACAGAGTGATTATTCCTCTACACGTTTCCATCAAACACTCCCGGGTCAGACACAGAGTGAAACTCAATCCACACCGTCCAATCACACACTCCCGGGTCAGACACAGAGAGTTTATTCCTCTGCACGGTCCCATCAAATACTCCCGGGTTCAGGCACAGAGTCATTATTCCTTTACACGGTCACATCAAACTCTCCCGGGGTCAGACACAGAGTGATTATTGATCTACACGGTCCTATCAAACACTCCCGGGGTCAGACACAGAGTGAATCCCCGTACACACCGTCCCATCATACACACCCGGGATCAGACATAGAGTGATTATTCCTCTACACGGTCCCATCAAACACTCCCAGGGGTCAGACACAGAGCGATTATTCTTCTACACGGTAGCATCGCACACTCCAATGGTCAGACAGAGAGTGATTATTCCTCTACACGGTCCCATCAAACACTCCCGTGGTCAGACACAGAGTGAATCTCCCTTCGCGCCGTCCCATCACACACTCCCGGGGTCAGACACAGAGTGATTATTCCTCTACACGGTACCATCAAACAATCCCGGGGTCAGACACAGAGTGATTATTCCTCTACACGGTCACATCAAACACTCCCGGGGTCAGACACAGAGTGATTATTCCTCTACACGGTCCCATCAAACACTCCCGGGTTCAGACACAGAGTGATTATTCCTCTACACGGTCCCATCAAACACTCCCGGCGTCAGACACAGAGTGAATCTCCCTCCACGCCGTCCCATCACACACTCCCGGGGTCAGACACAGAGAGATTATTCCTCTACACGGTCCCATCAAAAACTCCCGGGTTCAGACACAGAGTCATTATTTCTCTACACGGTCACATCAAACTTTCCCGGTGTCAGACGCAGAGTGATTATTGATCTACACGGCCCCATCAAACACTCCCGTGGTCAGACACAGAGTGAATCTCCCTCCACGCCGTCCCATCACACACTCCCGGGGTCAGACACAGAGAGATTATTCCTCTACACGGTCCCATCAAATACTCCCGGGTTCAGACACAGAGTCATTATTTCTCTACACGGTCACATCAAACTTTCCCGGTGTCAGACGCAGAGTGATTATTGATCTACACGGTCCTATCAAACACTCCCGGGGGTCAGACACAGAGTGATTATTCCTCCACACGGCCCCATCAAACACTCCCGTGGTCAGACACAGAGTGAATCTCCCTCCACGCCGTCCCATCACACACTCCCGGGGTCAGACACAGAGTGATTATTCCTCTACACGGTACCATCAAACAATCCCGGGGTCAGACACAGAGTGATTATTCCTCTACACGGTCCCATCAAACACTCCCGGGGTCAGACACAGAGTGATTATTCCTCTAGACGGTCCCATCAAACACTCCCGGGTTCAGACACAGAGTGATTATTCCTCTAAAGGGTCCCATCAAACACTCCCGGGGTCAGCCACAGAGTGAATCTCCCTCCACACTGTCCCATCACACACTCCCGGGGTCAGATACACTGTGATTATTCCTCTACACGGTCCGATCAAACACACCCTGTGTCAGACACAGAGTGAATCTCCCTCCACGCCGTCCCATCACACTCTCCCGGGGTAAGACACAGAGTGATTATTCCTCTACACGGTCCCATCAAACACTCCTGGGGTCAGACACAGAACGATTATTCCTCCACACGGTCACATCAAACTCTCCCGGTGTCAGACACAGAGTGATTATTGATCTGCACGGTACTATCAAACACACCCGGGGGTCAGACACAGAGTGATTCTCCCTCCACGCCTTCCCATCACACACTCCCGTGGTCAGACACAGAGTGATTATTCCTCTACACGGTACCATCAAACACTCCCGGGGTCAGACACAGAGTGATTATTCCGCTACACGGACCCATCAAACACGCCCGGGTGTCAGACACAGAGTGATTATTGATCTACAAAGTCCCATTAAACACACCCGGGTTCAGACACAGAGTCATGATTCCTCTACACGGTCACATCAAACTCTCCCGGGGTCAGACACAGTGTGATTATTGATCTACACGGTCCTATCAAACACTCCCGGGGTCAGACACAGAGTGAATCTCCGTCCACACCGTCCCATCATACACACCCGGGATCAGACATAGAGTGATTATTCCTCTACACGGTCCCATCAAACACTCCCGGGGGTCAGACACAGAGCGATTATTCTTCTACACGGTAGCATCACACACTCCAATGGTCAGACACAGAGAGATTATTCCTCTGCACGGTCCCATCAAATACTCCCGGGTGTCAGACACAGAGCGATTATTCCTCTACACGGTAGCATCAAACACACCGTGTGTCAGACACACAGTGATTATTCCTCTAAACGGTCCCATCAAACACTCCCGGGGTCAGACAGAGAGTGAATCTCCCTCCACACCGTCCCAGCACACACTTCCGGGGTCAGACACAGAGTGATTATTCCTCTACACCGCCCATCACGCACTCCCGGGGTCAGACACACAGTGAATCTCCCTCCACACCGTCCCATCTCACACTCCAATGGTCAGACACAGAGTGATTATTCCTCTCCACGGTCCCATCAAACGCACCCGGGGTCAGACACAAAGTGAATCTCATTCCACACCGTCCCATCATACACACCCGAGGTCAGACACACTGTGATTATTCCTCTACACGTTCCGATCAAACACTCCCTGTGTCAGACACAGAGTGAATCTCCCTCCACACCGTCCCATCACAATCTCCCGGGGTCAGACACAGAGTGATTATTCCTCTACACGTTTCCATCAAACACTCCCGGGTCAGACACAGAGTGAAACTCAATCCACACCGTCCAATCACACACTCCCGGGTCAGACACAGAGAGTTTATTCCTCTGCACGGTCCCATCAAATACTCCCGGGTTCAGGCACAGAGTCATTATTCCTTTACACGGTCACATCAAACTCTCCCGGGGTCAGACACAGAGTGATTATTGATCTACACGGTCCTATCAAACACTCCCGGGGTCAGACACAGAGTGAATCCCCGTACACACCGTCCCATCATACACACCCGGGATCAGACATAGAGTGATTATTCCTCTACACGGTCCCATCAAACACTCCCAGGGGTCAGACACAGAGCGATTATTCTTCTACACGGTAGCATCGCACACTCCAATGGTCAGACAGAGAGTGATTATTCCTCTACACGGTCCCATCAAACACTCCCGTGGTCAGACACAGAGTGAATCTCCCTTCGCGCCGTCCCATCACACACTCCCGGGGTCAGACACAGAGTGATTATTCCTCTACACGGTACCATCAAACAATCCCGGGGTCAGACACAGAGTGATTATTCCTCTACACGGTCACATCAAACACTCCCGGGGTCAGACACAGAGTGATTATTCCTCTACACGGTCCCATCAAACACTCCCGGGTTCAGACACAGAGTGATTATTCCTCTACACGGTCCCATCAAACACTCCCGGCGTCAGACACAGAGTGAATCTCCCTCCACGCCGTCCCATCACACACTCCCGGGGTCAGACACAGAGAGATTATTCCTCTACACGGTCCCATCAAAAACTCCCGGGTTCAGACACAGAGTCATTATTTCTCTACACGGTCACATCAAACTTTCCCGGTGTCAGACGCAGAGTGATTATTGATCTACACGGCCCCATCAAACACTCCCGTGGTCAGACACAGAGTGAATCTCCCTCCACGCCGTCCCATCACACACTCCCGGGGTCAGACACAGAGAGATTATTCCTCTACACGGTCCCATCAAATACTCCCGGGTTCAGACACAGAGTCATTATTTCTCTACACGGTCACATCAAACTTTCCCGGTGTCAGACGCAGAGTGATTATTGATCTACACGGTCCTATCAAACACTCCCGGGGGTCAGACACAGAGTGATTATTCCTCCACACGGCCCCATCAAACACTCCCGTGGTCAGACACAGAGTGAATCTCCCTCCACGCCGTCCCATCACACACTCCCGGGGTCAGACACAGAGTGATTATTCCTCTACACGGTACCTTCAAATAATCCCGGGGTCAGACACAGAGTGATTATTCCTCTACAAGGTCCCATCAAACACTCCCGGGGTCAGACACAGAGTGATTATTCCTCTACACAGTCCCATCAAACACTCCCGGGGGTCAGACACAGAGTGATTATTCCTCTAAACGGTCCCATCAAACACTCCCTGGTTCAGACACAGAGTGATTATTCCTCTACACCGCCCATCACACTCTCCCGGGGTCAGACACAGAGTGAATCTCCATCCACACCGTCCCATCACACACTCCCGGGGTCAGCCACAGAGTGAATCTCCCTCCACACTGTCCCATCACACACACCCGGGGTCAGATACACTGTGATTATTCCTCTACACGGTCCGATCAAACACACCCTGTGTCAGACACAGAGTGAATCTCCCTCCACGCCGTCACATCACACTCTCCCGGGGTCAGACACAGAGTGATTATTCCTCTACACGGTCCCATCAAACACTCCCGGGGTCAGACACAGAACGATTATTCCTCTACACGGTCCCATCAAACAATCCCGTGGTCAGACACAGAGTGATTGTCAATCCACACCGTCCAATCACACACTCCCGGGTCAGACACAGAGAGATTATTCCTCCACACGGTCACATCAAACTCTCCCGGTGTCAGACACAGAGTGATTATTGATCTGCACGGTACTATCAAACACACATGGGGGTCAGACACAGAGCTATTATTCTTCTACACGGTTGCTTCACACACTCAAATGGTCAGACACAGTGTGATTATTCCTCTACACGGTCCCATCAAACACTCCCGTGGTCAGACACAGAGTGATTCTCCCTCCACGCCTTCCCATCACACACTCCCGTGGTCAGACACAGAGTGATTATTCCTCTACACGGTACCATCAAACACTCCCGGGGTCAGACACAGAGTGATTATTCCGCTACACGGTCCCATCAAACACTCCCGGGTGTCAGACACAGAGTGATTATTGATCTACAAGGTCCCATTAAACACACCCGGGTTCAGACACAGAGTGAATCTCAATCCACTCTGTCCAATCACACACTCCCGGGTCAGACACAGAGAGATTATTCCTCTACACGGTCCCATCAAATACTCCCGGGGTCAGACACAGAGTCATGATTCCTCTACACGGTCACATCAAACTCTCCCGGGGTCAGACACAGTGTGATTATTGATCTACACGGTCCTATCAAACACTCCCGGGGTCAGACACAGAGTGAATCTCCGTCCACACCGTCCCATCATACACACCCGGGATCAGACATAGAGTGATTATTCCTCTACACGGTCCCATCAAACACTCCCGGGGGTCAGACACAGAGCGATTATTCTTCTACACGATGGCATCACACACTCCAATGGTCAGACACAGAGAGATTATTCCTCTGCACGGTCCCATCAAATACTCCCGGGTTCAGACACAGAGTCATTATTCCTCCACACGGTCCCATCAAACACTCCCGGGGTCAGACACAGAGTCATGATATCTCTTCACGGTCACATCAAACTCTCCCGGGGTCAGACACAGAGTGATTATTGATCTACACGGTCCTTTCAAACACTCCCGGGGTCAGACACAGAGTGAATCCCCGTCCACACCGTCCCATCATACACACCCGGGATCAGACATAGAGTGATTATTCCTCTACACGGTCCCATCAAACACTCCCGGGGGTCAGACACAGAGCGATTATTCTTCTACACGGTAGCATCGCACACTCCAATGGTCAGACAGAGAGTGATTATTCCTCTACACGGTCCCATCAAACACTCCCGTGGTCAGACACATAGTGAATCTCCCTTCGCGCCGTCCCATCACACACTCCCGGGGTCAGACACAGAGTGATTATTCCTCTACACGGTACCATCAAACAATCCCGGGGTCAGACACAGAGTGATTATTCCTCTACACGGTCCCATCAAACACTCCCGGGGTCAGACACAGAGTGATTATTCCTCTACACGGTCCCATCAAACACTCCCGGGTTCAGACACAGAGTGATTATTCCTCTACACGGTCCCATCATACACTCCCTGCGTCAGACACAGAGTGAATCTCCCTCCACACCGTCCCATTACACACTCCCGGGGTCAGACACAGAGAGATTATTCCTCTACACGGTCCCATCAAACACTCCCGGGGTCAGCCACAGAGTGAATCTCCCTCCACACCGTCCCATCACACACACCCGGGGTCAGATACGCTGTGATTATTCCTCTTCACGGTCCGATCAAACACACCCTGTGTCAGACACAGAGTGAATCTCCCTCCACGCCGTCCCATCACACTCTCCCGGGGTCAGACACAGAATGATTATTCCTCTACACGGTCCCATCAAACACTCCCGGGGTCAGACACAGAGTGATTATTCCTCTACACGGTCCCATCAAACACTCCCGGGATCAGACACAGAGTGATAATTCCGCTACACGGTCCCATCAAACACTCCCGGGGGTCAGACACAGAGTCATTATTTCTCTACACGGTCCCATCAAACACTCACGGGGTCAGACACAGAGTGAATCTCAATCCACTCTGTCCAATCACACACTCCCGGGTCAGACACAGAGAGATTATTCCTCTACACGGTCCCATCAAATACTCCCGGGGTCAGACACAGAGTCATGATTACTCTACACGGTCCCATCAAACACTCCCGGGGTCAGACACAGAGTGATTATTCAACTACACGGTCCCATCAAACACTCCCGGGGTCAGACACAGAGTGAATCTCCGTCCACACCGTCCCATCATACACACCCGGGATCAGACATAGAGTGATTATTCCTCTACACGGTCCATCAAACACTCCCGGGGGTCAGACACAGAGCGATTATTCTTCTACACGGTAGCATCGCACACTCCAATGGTCAGACAGAGAGTGATTATTCCACTACACGGTCCCATCAAACACTCCCGTGGTCAGACTCAGAGTGAATCTCCCTTCGCGCCGTCCCATCACACACTCCCGGGGTCAGACACAGAGTGATTATTCCTCTACACGGTACCATCAAACAATCCAGGGGTCAGACACAGAGTGATTATTCCTCTACACGGTCCCATCAAACACTCCCGGGGTCAGACACAGAGTGATTAATCCTCTACACAGTCCCATCAAACACTCCCGTGGGTCAGACACAGAGTGATTATTCCTCTACACGGTCCCATCAAACACTCCCGGGGTCAGACACAGAGTCATGATATCTCTACACGGTCACATCAAACACTCCCGGGGTCAGACACAGAGTGAATCCCCGTCCACACCGTCCCATCATACACACCCGGGATCAGACATAGAGTGATTATTCCTCTACACGGTCCCATCAAACACTCCCAGGGGTCAGACACAGAGCGATTATTCTTCTACACGGTAGCATCGCACACTCCAATGGTCAGACAGAGAGTGATTATTCCTCTACACGGTCCCATCAAACACTCCCGTGGTCAGACACAGAGTGAATCTCCCTTCGCGCCGTCCCATCACACACTCCCGGGGTCAGACACAGAGTGATTATTCCTCTACACGGTACCATCAAACAATCCCGGGGTCAGACACAGAGTGATTATTCCTCTACACGGTCCCATCAAACACTCCCGGGTTCAGACACAGAGTGATTATTCCTCTACACTGTCCCATCAAACACTCCCGGCGTCAGACACAGAGTGAATCTCCCTCCACGCCGTCCCATCACACACTCCCGGGGTCAGACACAGAGAGATTATTCCTCTACACGGTCCCATCAAACTTTCCCGGTGTCAGACGCAGAGTGATTATTGATCTACACGGTCCTATCAAACACTCCCGGGGGTCAGACACAGAGTGATTATTCCTCTACACGGTCCCATCAATCACTCCCGTGGTCAGACACAGAGTGAATCTCCCTCCACGCCGTCCCATCACACACTCCCGGGGTCAGACACAGAGTGATTATTCCTCTACACGGTACCTTCAAAAAATCCCGGGGTCAGACACAGAGTGATTATTCCTCTACAAGGTCCCATCAAACACTCCCGGGGTCAGACACAGAGTGATTATTCCTCTACACAGTCCCATCAAACACTCCCGGGGGTCAGACACAGAGTGATTATTCCTCTAAACGGTCCCATCAAACACTCCCGGGGTCAGCCACAGAGTGAATCTCCCTCCACACTGTCCCATCACACACACCCGGGGTCAGATACACTGTGATTATTCCTCTACACGGTCCGATCAAACACACCCTGTGTCAGACACAGAGTGAATCTCCCTCCACGCCGTCCCATCACACTCTCCCGGGGTCAGACACAGAGTGATTATTCCTCTACACGGTCCCATCAAACACTCCCGGGGTCAGACACAGAACGATTATTCCTCTACACGGTCCCATCAAACAATCCCGTGGTCAGACACAGAGTGATTGTCAATCCACACCGTCCAATCACACATTCCCGGGTCAGACACAGAGAGATTATTCCTCTGCACGATCCCATCAAATACTCCCGGGTTCAGACACAGAGTCATTATTCCTCCACACGGTCACATCAAACTCTCCCGGTGTCAGACACAGAGTGATTATTGATCTGCACGGTACTATCACACACTCCCGGGGTCAGACACAGAGCGATTATTCTTCTACACGGTTGCATCACACACTCAAATGGTCAGACACAGAGATTATTCCTCTACACGGTGCCATCAAACACTCCCGTGGTCAGACACAGAGTGATTCTCCCTCCACGCCTTCCCATCACACACTCCCGTGGTCAGACACAGAGTGATTATTCCTCTACACGGTACCATCAAACACTCCCAGGGTCAGACACAGAGTGATTATTCCGCTACACGGTCCCATCAAACACTCCCGGGTGTCAGACACAGAGTGATTATTGATCTACAAGGTCCCATTAAACACACCCGGGTTCAGACACAGAGTCATGATTCCTCTACACGGTCACATCAAACTCTCCCGGGGTCAGACACAGTGTGATTATTGATCTACACGGTCCTATCAAACACTCCCGGGGTCAGACACAGAGTGATTATTCCTCTACACGGTCCCATCACACACGCCTTGGGCCAGACTCAGAGTGAATCTCCCTCTACACCGCCCATCACAAACTCCCGTGATCAGACACATAGTGAACCACCCTCCACACCGTCCCAGCACACACTTCCGGGGTCAGACACAGAGTGATTATTCCTCTACACCGCCCATCACGCACTCCCGGGGTCAGACACACAGTGAAGCTCCCTCCACACCGTCCCATCTCACACTCCAATGGTCAGACACAGAGTGATTATTCCTCTACACGGTCCCATCAAACGCACCCGGGGTCAGACACAAAGTGAATCTCCCTCCACACCGTCCCATCATACACACCCGAGGTCAGACACACTGTGATTATTCCTCTACACGTTCCGATCAAACACTCTCTGTGTCAGACACAGAGTGAATCTCCCTCCAGACCGTCCCATCACACTCTCCCGGGGTCAGACACAGAGTGATTATTCCTCTACACGTTTCCATCAAACACTCCCGGGGTCAGACACAGAGTGAAACTCAATCCACACCGTCCAATCACACACTCCCGGGTCAGACACAGAGAGATTATTCCTCTGCACGGTCCCATCAAATACTCCCGGGTTTAGGCACAGAGTCATTATTCCTCTACACGGTCACATCAAACTCTCCCGGGGTCAGACACAGAGTGATTATTGATCTACACGGTCCTATCAAACACTCCCGGGGTCAGACACAGAGTGAATCCCCGTACACACCGTCCCATCATACACACCCGGGATCAGACATAGAGTGATTATTCCTCTACACGGTCCCATCAAACACTCCCAGGGGTCAGACACAGAGCGATTATTCTTCTACACGGTAGCATCGCACACTCCAATGGTCAGACAGAGAGTGATTATTCCTCTACACGGTCCCATCAAACACTCCCGTGGTCAGACACAGAGTGAATCTCCCTTCGCGCCGTCCCATCACACACTCCCGGGGTCAGACACAGAGTGATTATTCCTCTACACGGTACCATCAAACACTCCCGGGTTCAGACACAGAGTGATTATTCCTCTACACGGTCCCATCAAACGCTCCCGGGTTCAGACACAGAGTGATTATTCCTCTACACGGTCCCATCAAACACTCCCGGCGTCAGACACAGAGTGAATCTCCCTCCACGCCGTCCCATCACACACTCCCGGGGTCAGACACAGAGAGATTATTCCTCTACACGGTCCCATCAAATACTCCCGGGTTCAGACACAGAGTCATTATTTCTCTACACGGTCACATCAAACTTTCCCGGTGTCAGACGCAGAGTGATTATTGATCTACACGGTCCTATCAAACACTCCCGGGGGTCAGACACAGAGTGATTATTCCTCCACACGGTCCCATCAAACACTCCCGTGGTCAGACACAGAGTGAATCTCCCTCCACGCCGTCCCATCACACACTCCCGGGGTCAGACACAGAGTGATTATTCCTCTACACGGTACCTTCAAATAATCCCGGGGTCAGACACAGAGTGATTATTCCTCTACAAGGTCCCATCAAACACTACCGGGGTCAGACACAGAGTGATTATTCCTCTACACAGTCCCATCAAACACTCCCGGGGGTCAGACACAGAGTGATTATTCCTCTAAACGGTCCCATCAAACACTCCCTGGTTCAGACACAGAGTGAATTTCCCTCCACACCGTCCCGTCACAATCTCCCGGGGTCAGACACAGAGTGATTATTCCTCTACACCGCCCATCACACTCTCCCGGGGTCAGACACAGAGTGAATCTCCCTCCACACCGTCCCATCACACACTCCCGGGGTCAGCCACAGAGTGAATCTCCCTCCACACTGTCCCATCACACACACCCGGGGTCAGATACACTGTGATTATTCCTCCACACGGTCCGATCAAAAACACCCTGTGTCAGACACAGAGTGAATCTCCCTCCACGCCGTCACATCACACTCTCCCGGGGTCAGACACAGAGTGATTATTCCTCTACACGGTCCCATCAAACACTCCCGGGGTCAGACACAGAACGATTATTACTCTACACGGTCCCATCAAACAATCCCGTGGTCAGACACAGAGTGATTGTCAATCCACGCCTTCCCATCACACACTCCCGTGGTCAGACACAGAGTGATTATTCCTCTACACGGTACCATCAAACACTCCCGGGGTCAGACACAGAGTGATTATTCCGCTACACGGTCCCATCAAACACTCCCGGGTGTCAGACACAGAGTGAATCTCCCTCCACGCCGTCCCATCACACACTCCCGGGGTCAGACACAGAGTAATTATTCCTCTACACGGTACCTTCAAACAATCCCGGGGTCAGACGCAGAGTGATTATTCCTCTACAAGGTCCTATCAAACACTCCCTGGGGTCAGACACAGAGCGATTATTCTTCTACACGGTAGCATCGCACACTCCAATGGTCAGACAGAGAGTGATTATTCCTCTACACGGTCCCATCAAACACTCCCGTGGTCAGACACAGAGTGAATCTCCCTTCGCGCCGTCCCATCACACACTCCCGGGGTCAGACACAGAGTGAATATTCCTCTACACGGTACCATCTAACAATCCCGGGGTCAGACACAGAGTGATTATTCCTCTACACGGTCCCATCAAACACTCCCGGGGTCAGACACAGAGTGATTATGCCTCTACGCAGTCCCATCAAACACTCCCGGGGGTCAGACACAGAGTGATTATTCCTCTACACGGTCCCATCAAACACTCCCGGGTTTAGGCACAGAGTCATTATTCCTCTACACGGTCACATCAAACTCTCCCGGGGTCAGACACAGAGTGATTATTGATCTACACGGTCCTATCAAACACTCCCGGGGTCAGACACAGAGTGAATCCCCGTACACACCGTCCCATCATACACACCCGGGATCAGACATAGAGTGATTATTCCTCTACACGGTCCCATCAAACACTCCCAGGGGTCAGACACAGAGCGATTATTCTTCTACACGGTAGCATCGCACACTCCAATGGTCAGACAGAGAGTGATTATTCCTCTACACGGTCCCATCAAACACTCCCGTGGTCAGACACAGAGTGAATCTCCCTTCGCGCCGTCCCATCACACACTCCCGGGGTCAGACACAGAGTGATTATTCCTCTACACGGTACCATCAAACACTCCCGGGTTCAGACACAGAGTGATTATTCCTCTACACGGTCCCATCAAACACTCCCGGGTTCAGACACAGAGTGATTATTCCTCTACACGGTCCCATCAAACACTCCCGGCGTCAGACACAGAGTGAATCTCCCTCCACGCCGTCCCATCACACACTCCCGGGGTCAGACACAGAGAGATTATTCCTCTACACGGTCCCATCAAATACTCCCGGGTTCAGACACAGAGTCATTATTTCTCTACACGGTCACATCAAACTTTCCCGGTGTCAGACGCAGAGTGATTATTGATCTACACGGTCCTATCAAACACTCCCGGGGGTCAGACACAGAGTGATTATTCCTCCACACGGTCCCATCAAACACTCCCGTGGTCAGACACAGAGTGAATCTCCCTCCACGCCGTCCCATCACACACTCCCGGGGTCAGACACAGAGTGATTATTCCTCTACACGGTACCTTCAAATAATCCCGGGGTCAGACACAGAGTGATTATTCCTCTACAAGGTCCCATCAAACACTACCGGGGTCAGACACAGAGTGATTATTCCTCTACACAGTCCCATCAAACACTCCCGGGGGTCAGACACAGAGTGATTATTCCTCTAAACGGTCCCATCAAACACTCCCTGGTTCAGACACAGAGTGAATTTCCCTCCACACCGTCCCGTCACAATCTCCCGGGGTCAGACACAGAGTGATTATTCCTCTACACCGCCCATCACACTCTCCCGGGGTCAGACACAGAGTGAATCTCCCTCCACACCGTCCCATCACACACTCCCGGGGTCAGCCACAGAGTGAATCTCCCTCCACACTGTCCCATCACACACACCCGGGGTCAGATACACTGTGATTATTCCTCTACACGGTCCGATCAAAAACACCCTGTGTCAGACACAGAGTGAATCTCCCTCCACGCCGTCACATCACACTCTCCCGGGGTCAGACACAGAGTGATTATTCCTCTACACGGTCCCATCAAACACTCCCGGGGTCAGACACAGAACGATTATTCCTCTACACGGTCCCATCAAACAATCCCGTGGTCAGACACAGAGTGATTGTCAATCCACGCCTTCCCATCACACACTCCCGTGGTCAGACACAGAGTGATTATTCCTCTACACGGTACCATCAAACACTCCCGGGGTCAGACACAGAGTGATTATTCCGCTACACGGTCCGATCAAACACTCCCGGGTGTCAGACACAGAGTGAATCTCCCTCCACGCCGTCCCATCACACACTCCCGGGGTCAGACACAGAGTAATTATTCCTCTACACGGTACCTTCAAACAATCCCGGGGTCAGACGCAGAGTGATTATTCCTCTACAAGGTCCTATCAAACACTCCCTGGGGTCAGACACAGAGCGATTATTCTTCTACACGGTAGCATCGCACACTCCAATGGTCAGACAGAGAGTGATTATTCCTCTACACGGTCCCATCAAACACTCCCGTGGTCAGACACAGAGTGAATCTCCCTTCGCGCCGTCCCATCACACACTCCCGGGGTCAGACACAGAGTGATTATTCCTCTACAGGGTACCATCTAACAATCCCGGGGTCAGACACAGAGTGATTATTCCTCTACACGGTCCCATCAAACACTCCCGGGGTCAGACACAGAGTGATTATGCCTCTACGCAGTCCCATCAAACACTCCCGGGGGTCAGACACAGAGTGATTATTCCTCTACACGGTCCCATCAAACACTCCCGTGGTCAGACACAGTGTGAATCTCCCTTCGCGCCGTCCCATCACACACTCCCGGGATCAGACACATAGTGAACCACCCTCCACACCGTCCCAGCACACACTCCCGGGGTCAGACACAGAGTGATTATTCCTCTACACCGACCATCACACACTCCCGGGGTCAGACACACAGTGAATCTCCCTCCACACCGTCCCATCACACACTCCAATGGTCAGACACAGAGTGATTATTCCTCTACACGGTCCCATCAAACACTCCCGGGGTCAGACACAGAGTGATTATTCCTCTACGCAGTCCCATCAAACACTCCCGGGGGTCAGACACAGAGTGATTATTCCTCTACACGGTCCCATCAAACACTCCCGTGGTCAGACACAGTGTGAATCTCCCTTCGCGCCGTCCCATCACACACTCCCGGGGTCAGACACAGAGTGATTATTCCTCTACACGGTACCATCAAACAATCCCGTGGTCAGACACAGAGTGATTATTGATCTACACGGTCCTATCAAACACTCCCGGGGTCAGACACAGAGTGAATCTCCCTCCACACCGTCCCATCACACACTCCGGTGGTCAGACACAGAGTGATTAATCCTCTACACCGACGCATCACACACTCCCGTGGTCAAACACAGAGTGATTATTCCTCTACACAGTCCCATCAAACACTCCCGGGGGTCAGACACAGAGTGATTATTCCTCTACACGGTCCCATCAAACTCTCCCGGGGTCAGACACAGAGTGAATCTCCCTCCACGCCGTCCCATCACACACTCCCGGGGTCAGACACAGATTGATTATTCCTCTACACGGTACCATCAAACAATCCCGGGGTCAGCCACAGAGTGATTATTCCTCTACACGGTCCCATCAAACACTCCAGGGGTCAGACACAGAGTGAATATTCCTCTACACGGTCCCATTACACACGCCCTGGGCCAGACACAGAGTGAATCTCCCTCTACACCGCCCATCACACACTCCCGGGATCAGACACATAGTGAACCACCCTCCACACCGTCCCAGCACACACTCCCGGGGTCAGACACAGAGTGATTATTCCTCTACACCGACCATCACACACTCCCGGGGTCAGACACACAGTGAATCTCCCTCCACACCGTCCCATCACACACTCCAATGGTCAGACACAGAGTGATTATTCCTCTACACGGTCCCATCAAACACTCCCGGGTGTCAGACACAGAGCGATTATTCCTCTACACGGTAGCATCAAACACTCCGTGTGTCAGACACACAGTGATTATTCCTCTAAACCGTCCCATCAAACACTCCCGGGGTCAGACACAGAGTGAATCTCCCTCCACCCCGTCCCATCACACACTCCCGGGGTCAGACACAGATTGATTATTCCTCTACACGGTACCATCAAACAATCCCGGGGTCAGACACAGAGTGATTATTCCTCTACACGGTCCCATCACACACGCCTTCGGCCAGACTCAGAGTGAATCTCCCTCTACACCGCCCATCACAAACTCCCGTGATCAGACACATAGTGAACCACCCTCCACACCGTCCCAGCACACACTTCCGGGGTCAGACACAGAGTGATTATTCTTCTACACCGCCCATCACACACTCCCGGGGTCAGACACACAGTGAATCTCCCTCCACAACGTCCCTTCTCACACTCCAATGGTCAGACACAGAGTGATTATTCCTCTACACGGTCCCATCAAACGCACCCGGGGTCAGACACAAAGTGAATCTCCCTCCACACCGTCCCATCATACACACCCGAGGTCAGACACACTGTGATTATTCCTCTACACGTTCCGATCAAACACTCCCTGTGTCAGACACAGAGTGAATCTCCCTCCACACCGTCCCATCACACTCTCCCGGGGTCAGACACAGAGTGATTATTCCTCTACACGTTTCCATCAAACACTCCCGGGGTCTAGACACAGAGTGAAACTCAATCCACACCGTCCAATCACACACTCCCGGGTCAGACACAGAGAGATTATTCCTCTGCACGGTCCCATCAAATACTCCCGGGTTCAGACACAGAGTGATTATTCCGCTACACGGTCCCATCAAACACACCCGGGGTCAGACACAGAGTGATTCTCCCTCCACGCCGTCCCATCACACACTCCCGTGGTCAGACACAGAGTGATTATTCCTCTACACGGTACCATCAAACACTCCCGGGGTCAGACACAGAGTGATTATTCCGATACACGGTCCCATCAAACACTCCCGGGTGTCAGACACAGAGTGATTATTCCTCTACAAGGTCCCATTAAACACACCCGGGTTCAGACACAGAGTCATTATAACTCTACACGGTCACATCAAACTCTCCCGGGGTCAGACACAGAGTGATTATTGATCTACACGGTCCTATCAAACACTCCCGGGGTCAGACACAGAGCGATTATTCTTCTACACGGTAGCATCACACACTCCAATGGTCAGACAGAGAGTGATTATTCCTCTACACGGTCCCATCAAACACTCCCGTGGTCAGACACAGAGTGAATCTCCCTTCGAGCCGTCCCATCACACACTCCCGGGGTCAGACACAGAGTGATTATTCCTCTACAAGGTCCCATTAAACACACCCGGGTTCAGACACAGAGACATTATTCCTCTACACGGTCACATCAAACTCTCCCGGGGTCAGACACAGAGTGATTATTGATCTACACGGTCCCATCAAACACTCCCGGGGGTCAGACACAGAGCGATTATTCTTCTACACGGTAGCATCACACACTCCAATGGTCAGACAGAGATTGAGTATTCCTCTACACGGTCCCATCAAACACTCCCGTGGTCAGACACAGAGTGAATCTCCCTTCGCGCCGTCCCATCACACACTCCCGGTGTCAGACACAGAGTGATTATTCCTCTACACGTTACCATCTAACAATCCCGGGGTCAGATACAGAGTGATTATTCCTCTACGCAGTCCCATCAAACACTCCCGGGGGTCAGACACAGAGTGATTATTCCTCTACACGGTCCCATCAAACGCACCCGGGGTCAGACACAAAGTGAATCTCCCTCCACACCGTCCCATCATACACACCCGAGGTCAGACACACTGTGATTATTCCTCTACACGTTCCGATCAAACACTCCCTGTGTCAGACACAGAGTGAATCTCCCTCCACACCGTCCCATCACACTCTCCCGGGGTCAGACACAGAGTGATTATTCCTCTACACGTTTCCATCAAACACTCCCGGGGTCTAGACACAGAGTGAAACTCAATCCACACCGTCCAATCACACACTCCCGGGTCAGACACAGAGAGATTATTCCTCTGCACGGTCCCATCAAATACTCCCGGGTTCAGACACAGAGTGATTATTCCGCTACACGGTCCCATCAAACACACCCGGGGTCAGACACAGAGTGATTCTCCCTCCACGCCGTCCCATCACACACTCCCGTGGTCAGACACAGAGTGATTATTCCTCTACACGGTACCATCAAACACTCCCGGGGTCAGACACAGAGTGATTATTCCGATACACGGTCCCATCAAACACTCCCGGGTGTCAGACACAGAGTGATTATTCCTCTACAAGGTCCCATTAAACACACCCGGGTTCAGACACAGAGTCATTATAACTCTACACGGTCACATCAAACTCTCCCGGGGTCAGACACAGAGTGATTATTGATCTACACGGTCCCATCAAACACTCCCGGGGGTCAGACACAGAGCGATTATTCTTCTACACGGTAGCATCACACACTCCAATGGTCAGACAGAGATTGAGTATTCCTCTACACGGTCCCATCAAACACTCCCGTGGTCAGACACAGAGTGAATCTCCCTTCGCGCCGTCCCATCACACACTCCCGGTGTCAGACACAGAGTGATTATTCCTCTACACGTTACCATCTAACAATCCCGGGGTCAGATACAGAGTGATTATTCCTCTACGCAGTCCCATCAAACACTCCCGGGGGTCAGACACAGAGTGATTATTCCTCTACACGGTCCCATCAAACACTCCCGTGGTCAGACACAGTGTGAATCTCCCTTCGCGCCGTCCCATCACACACTCCCGGGGTCAGACACAGAGTGATTATTCCTCTACAAGGTCCCATTAAACACACCCGGGTTCAGACACAGAGTCATTATTCCTCTACACGGTCACATCAAACTCTCCCGGGGTCAGACACAGAGTGATTATTCCTCTACACGGTACCATCTATCAATCCCGGGGTCAGACACAGAGTGATTAATCCTCTACACGGTCCCATCACACACTCCCGGTGTCAGACACAGAGTGATTATTCCTCTACGCAGTCCCATCAAACACTCCCGGGGGTCAGACACAGAGTGATTATTCCTCTACACGGTCGCATCACACACTCCCGTGGTCAGACACAGAGTGATTATTCCGCTACACGGTCCCATCAAACACTCCCGGGTGTCAGACACAGAGTGATTATTCCTCTACAAGGTCCCATTAAACACACCCGGGTTCAGACACAGAGTCATTATTCCTCTACACGGTCACATCAAACTCTCCCGGGGTCAGACACAGAGTGATTATTGATCTACACGGTCCTATCAAACACTCCCGGGGTCAGACACAGAGCGATTATTCTTCTACACGGTAGCATCACACACTCCAATGGTCAGACAGAGAGTGATTATTCCTCTACACGGTCCCATCAAACACTCCCGTGGTCAGACACAGAGTGAATCTCCCTTCGCGCCGTCCCATCACACACTCCCGGGGTCAGACACAGAGTGATCATTCCTCTACAAGGTACCATTAAACACACCCGGGTTCAGACACAGAGTCATTATTCCTCTACACGGTCACATCAAACTCTCCCGGGGTCAGACACTGAGTGATTATTGATCTACACGGTCCCATCAAACACTCCCGGGGGTCAGACACAGAGCGATTATTCTTCTACACGGTAGCATCACACACTCCAATGGTCAGACAGAGAGTGATTATTCCTCTACACGGTCCCATCAAACACTCCCGTGGTCAGACACAGAGTGAATCTCCCTCCACACCGTCCCATCACACACTCCAATGGTCAGACACATAGTGAACCACCCTCCACACCGTCCCAGCACACACTTCCGGAGTCAGACACAGAGTGATTATTCCTCTACACCGCCCATCACACACTCCCGGGGTCAGACACACAGTGAATCTCCCTCCACACCGTCCCATCACACACTCCAATGGTCAGACACAGAGTGATTATTCCTCTACACGGTACCATCTAACAATCCCGGGGTCAGACACAGAGTGATTATTCCTCTACACGGTCCCATCAAACACTCCCGGGGTCAGACACAGAGTGATTATTCCTCTACGCAGTCCCATCAAACACTCCCGGGGGTCAGACACAGAGTGATTATTCCTCTACACGGTCCCATCAAACACTCCCGTGGTCAGACACAGTGTGAATCTCCCTTCGCGCCGTCCCATCACACACTCCCGGGGTCAGACACAGAGTGATTATTCCTCTACACGGTACCATCAAACAATCCCGTGGTCAGACACAGAGTGATTATTGATCTACACGGTCCTATCAAACACTCCCGGGGTCAGACACAGAGTGAATCTCCCTCCACACCGTCCCATCACACACTCCGGTGGTCAGACACAGAGTGATTAATCCTCTACACCGACGCATCACACACTCCCGTGGTCAAACACAGAGTGATTATTCCTCTAAACGGTCCCATCAAATACTCCCGGGTTCAGACACAGAGTGAATCTCCCTCCACACCGTCCCATCACACACTCCCGGGGTCAGACACAGATTGATTATTCCTCTACACGGTAACATCAAACAATCCCGGGGTCAGACACAGAGTGATTATTCCTCTACACGGTCCCATCACTCACGCCTTGGGCCAGACTCAGAGTGAATCTCCCTCTACACCGCCCATCACAAACTCCCGTGATCAGACACATAGTGAACCACCCTCCACACCGTCCCAGCACACACTTCCGGGGTCAGACACAGAGTGATTATTCCTCTACACCGCCCATCACACACTCCCGGGGTCAGACACACAGTGAATCTCCCTCCACACCGTCCCATCACACACTCCAATGGTCAGACACAGAGTGATTATTCCTCTACACGGTCCCATCAAACGCACCCGGGGTCAGACACAGAGTGAATCTCCCTCCACACCGCCCCATCATACACACACGGGGTCAGACACACTGTGATTATTCCTCTACACTGTCCCATCAAATACTCCCGGGTTCAGACACAGAGTCATTATTTCTCTACACGGTCACATCAAACTTTCCCGGTGTCAGACGCAGAGTGATTATTGATCTACACGGTCCTATCAAACACTCCCGGGGGTCAGACACAGAGTGATTATTCCTCTACACGGTCCCATCAAACACTCCCGTGGTCAGACACAGAGTGAATCTCCCTCCACGCCGTCCCATCCCACACTCCCGGGGTCAGACACAGAGTGATTATTCCTCTACACGGTACCTTCAAACAATCCCGGGGTCAGACACAGAGTGATTATTGATCTACACGGTCCTATCAAACACTCCCGGGGTCAGACACAGAGTGAATCTCCCTCCACACCGTCCCATCACACACTCCGGTGGTCAGACACAGAGTGATTAATCCTCTACACCGACGCATCACACACTCCCGTGGTCAAACACAGAGTGATTATTCCTCTAAACGGTCCCAACAAATACTCCCGGGGTCAGACACAGAGTGAATCTCCCTCCACAGCGTCCCATCACACACTCCCGGGGTCAGACACAGATTGATTATTCCTCTACACGGTACCATCAAACAATCCCGGGGTCAGACACAGAGTGATTATTCCTCTACACGGTCCCATCAGACACGCCTTGGGCCAGACTCAGAGTGAATCTCCCTCTACACCGCCCATCACAAACTCCCGTGATCAGACACATAGTGAACCACCCTCCACACCGTCCCAGCACACACTTCCGGGGTCAGACACAGAGTGATTATTCCTCTACACCGCCCATCACACACTCCCGGGGTCAGACACACAGTGAATCTCCCTCCACACCGTCCCATCACACACTCCAATGGTCAGACACAGAGTGATTATTCCTCTACACGGTACCATCTAACAATCCCGGGGTCAGACACAGAGTGATTATTCCTCTACACGGTCCCATCAAACACTCCCGGGGTCAGACACAGAGTGATTATTCCTCTACGCAGTCCCATCAAACACTCCCGGGCGTCAGACACAGAGTGATTATTCCTCTACACGGTCCCATCAAACACTCCCGGGGTCAGACACAGAGTGAATCTCCCTCCACACCGTCCCATCACACACTCCGGTGGTCAGACACAGAGTGATTAATCCTCTACACCGACGCATCACACACTCCCGTGGTCAAACACAGAGTGATTATTCCTCTAAACGGTCCCATCAAATACTCCCGGGGTCAGACACAGAGTGAATCTCCCTCCACACCGTCCCATCACACACTCCCGGGGTCAGACACAGAGTGATTATTCCTCTACACGGTCCCATCAAACGCACCCGGGGTCAGACACAGAGTGAATCTCCCTCCACACCGCCCCATCATACACACCCGGGGTCAGACACACTGTGATTATTCCTCTACACGGTCCCATCAAATACTCCCGGGTTCAGACACAGAGTCATTATTTCTCTACACGGTCACATCAAACTTTCCCGGTGTCAGACGCAGAGTGATTATTGATCTACACGGTCCTATCAAACACTCCCGGGGGTCAGACACAGAGTGATTATTCCTCTACACGGTCCCATCAAACACTCCCGTGGTCAGACACAGAGTGAATCTCCCTCCACGCCGTCCCATCCCACACTCCCGGGGTCAGACACAGAGTGATTATTCCTCTACACGGTACCTTCAAACAATCCCGGGGTCAGACACAGAGTGATTATTCCTCTACAAGGTCCCATCAAACAATCCCGGGGTCATACACAGAGTGATTATTCCTCTAAACGGTCCCATCAAATACTCCCGGGGTCAGACACAGAGTGAATCTCCCTCCACACCGTCCCATCACACACTCCCGGGGTCAGACACAGATTGATTATTCCTCTACACGGTACCATCAAACACACCCGGGTTCAGACACAGAGTCATTATTCCTTTACACGGTCACATCAAACTCTCCCGGGGTCAGACACAGAGTGATTATTGATCTACACGGTCCTATCAAACACTCCCGGGGTCAGACACAGAGCGATTATTCTTCTACACGGTAGCATCACACACTCCAATGGTCAGACAGAGAGTGATTATTCCTCTACACGGTCCCATCAAACACTCCCGTGGTCAGACACAGAGTGAATCTCCCTTCGCGCCGTCCCATCACACACTCCCGGGGTCAGACACAGAGAGATTATTCCTCTACAAGGTCCCATTAAACACACCCGGGTTCAGACACAGAGTCATTATTCCTCTACACGGTCACATCAAACTCTCCCGGGGTCAGACACAGAGTGATTATTGATCTACACGGTCCCATCAAACACTCCCGGGGGTCAGACACAGAGCGATTATTCTTCTACACGGTAGCATCACACACTCCAATGGTCAGACAGAGAGTGATTATTCCTCTACACGGTCCCATCAAACACTCCCGTGGTCAGACACAGAGTGAATCTCCCTTCGCGCCGTCCCATCACACACTCCCGGGGTCAGACACAGAGTGATTATTCCTCTACAAGGTCCCATTAAACACACCCGGGTTCAGACACAGAGTCATTATTCCTCTACACGGTCACATCAAACTCTCCCGGGGTCAGACACAGTGTGATTATTCCTCTACACGGTACCATCTAACAATCCCGGGGTCAGACACAGAGTGATTATTCCTCTACACGGTCCCATCAAACACTCCCGGGGTCAGACACAGAGTGATTATTCCTCTACACGGTCCCATCACACACTCCCGTGGTCAGACACAGAGTGATTATTCCTCTACACGGTACCATCAAACACACCCGGGGTCAGACACAGAGTGATTATTCCGCTACACGGTCCCATCAAACACTCCCGGGTGTCAGACACAGAGTGATTATTCCTCTACAAGGTCCCATTAAACACACCCGGGTTCAGACACAGAGTCATTATTCCTCTACACGGTCACATCAAACTCTCCCGGGGTCAGACACAGAGTGATTATTGATCTACACGGTCCTATCAAACACTCCCGGGGTCAGACACAGAGCGATTATTCTTCTACACGGTAGCATCACACACTCCAATGGTCAGACAGAGAGTGATTATTCCTCTACACGGTCCCATCAAACACTCCCGTGGTCAGACACAGAGTGAATCTCCCTTCGCGCCGTCCCATCACACACTCCCGGGGTCAGACACAGAGAGATTATTCCTCTACAATGTCCCATTAAACACACCCGGGTTCAGACACAGAGTAATTATTCCTCTACACGGTCACATCAAACTCTCCCGGGGTCAGACACAGAGTGATTATTGATCTACACGGTCCCATCAAACACTCCCGGGGGTCAGACACAGAGCGATTATTCTTCTATACGGTAGCATCACACACTCCAATGGTCAGACAGAGAGTGATTATTCCTCTACACGGTCCCATCAAACACTCCCGTGGTCAGACACAGAGTGAACCTCCCTTCGCGCCGTCCCATCACACACTCCCGGGGTCAGACACAGAGTGATTATTCCTCTACACGGTACCATCTAACAATCCCGGTGTCAGACACAGAGTGATTATTCCTCTATACGGTACCATCTAACAATCCCGGGGTCAGACACAGAGTGATTATTCCTCTACACGGTCCCATCAAACACTCCCGGGGTCAGACACAGAGTGATTATTCCTCTACGCAGTCCCATCAAACACTCCCGGGGGTCAGACACAGAGTGATTATTCCTCTACACGGTCCCATCAAACACTCCCGTGGTCAGACACAGTGTGAATCTCCCTTCGCGCCGTCCCATCACACACTCCCGGGGTCAGACACAGAGTGATTATTCCTCTACATGGTACCATCAAACAATCCCGTGTTCAGACACAGAGTGATTATTGATCTACACGGTCCTATCAAACACTCCCGGGGTCAGACACAGAGTGAATCTCCCTCCACACCGTCCCATCACACACTCCGGTGGTCAGACACAGAGTGATTATTGATCTACACGGTCCCATCAAACACTCCCGGGGTCAGACACAGAGTGATTATTCCTCTACACGGTCCCATCAGACACTCCCGTGGTCAGACACAGAGTGATTATTCCTCTACACGGTACCATCAAACACACCCGGGGTCAGACACAGAGTGATTATTCCGCTACACGGTCCCATCAAACACTCCCGGGTGTCAGACACAGAGTGATTATTCCTCTACAAGGTCCCATTAAACACACCCGGGTTCAGACACAGAGTCATTATTCCTCTACACGGTCACATCAAACTCTCCCGGGGTCAGACACAGAGTGATTATTGATCTACACGGTCCTATCAAACACTCCCGGGGTCAGACACAGAGCGATTATTCTTCTACACGGTAGCATCACACACTCCAATGGTCAGACAGAGAGTGATTATTCCTCTACACGGTCCCATCAAACACTCCCGTGGTCAGACACAGAGTGAATCTCCCTTCGCGCCGTCCCATCACACACTCCCGGGGTCAGACACAGAGAGATTATTCCTCTACAAGGTCCCATTAAACACACCCGGGTTCAGACACAGAGTCATTATTCCTCTACACGGTCACATCAAACTCTCCCGGGGTCAGACACAGAGTGATTATTGATCTACACGGTCCCATCAAACACTCCCGGGGGTCAGACACAGAGCGATTATTCTTCTACACGGTAGCATCACACACTCCAATGGTCAGACAGAGAGTGATTATTCCTCTACACGGTCCCATCAAACACTCCCGTGGTCAGACACAGAGTGAATGTCCCTTCGCGCCGTCCCATCACACACTCCCGGGGTCAGACACAGAGTGATTATTCCTCTACACGGTACCATCTAACAATCCCGGGGTCAGACACAGAGTGATTATTCCTCTATACGGTACCATCTAACAATCCCGGGGTCAGACACAGAGTGATTATTCCTCTACACGGTCCCATCAAACACTCCCGGGGTCAGACACAGAGTGATTATTCCTCTACGCAGTCCCATCAAACACTCCCGGGGGTCAGACACAGAGTGATTATTCCTCTACACGGTCCCATCAAACACTCCCGTGGTCAGTCACAGTGTGAATCTCCCTTCGCGCCGTCCCATCACACACTCCCGGGGTCAGACACAGAGTGATTATTCCTCTACACGGTACCATCAAACAATCCCGTGGTCAGACACAGAGTGATTATTGATCTACACGGTCCTATCAAACACTCCCGGGGTCAGACACAGAGTGAATCTCCCTCCACACCGTCCCATCACACACTCCGGTGGTCAGACACAGAGTGATTATTGATCTACACGGTCCTATCAAACACTCCCGGGGTCAGACACAGAGCGATTATTCTTCTACACGGTAGCATCACACACTCCAATGGTCAGACAGAGAGTGATTATTCCTCTACACGGTCCCATCAAACACTCCCGTGGTCAGACACAGAGTGAATCTCCCTTCGCGCCGTCCCATCACACACTCCCGGGGTCAGACACAGAGAGATTATTCCTCTACAAGGTCCCATTAAACACACCCGGGTTCAGACACAGAGTCATTATTCCTCTACACGGTCACATCAAACTCTCCCGGGGTCAGACACAGAGTGATTATTGATCTACACGGTCCCATCAAACACTCCCGGGGGTCAGACACAGAGCGATTATTCTTCTACACGGTAGCATCACACACTCCAATGGTCAGACAGAGAGTGATTATTCCTCTACACGGTCCCATCAAACACTCCCGTGGTCAGACACAGAGTGAATCTCCCTTCGCGCCGTCCCATCACACACTCCCGGGGTCAGACACAGAGTGATTATTCCTCTACACGGTACCATCTAACAATCCCGGGGTCAGACACAGAGTGATTATTCCTCTATACGGTACCATCTAACAATCCCGGGGTCAGACACAGAGTGATTATTCCTCTACACGGTCCCATCAAACACTCCCGGGGTCAGACACAGAGTGATTATTCCTCTACGCAGTCCCATCAAACACTCCCGGGGGTCAGACACAGAGTGATTATTCCTCTACACGGTCCCATCAAACACTCCCGTGGTCAGACACAGTGTGAATCTCCCTTCGCGCCGTCCCATCACACACTCCCGGGGTCAGACACAGAGTGATTATTCCTCTACACGGTACCATCAAACAATCCCGTGGTCAGACACAGAGTGATTATTGATCTACACGGTCCTATCAAACACTCCCGGGGTCAGACACAGAGTGAATCTCCCTCCATACAGTCCCATCACACACTCCGGTGGTCAGACACAGAGTGATTATTGATCTACACGGTCCTATCAAACACTCCCGGGGTCAGACACAGAGCGATTATTCTTCTACACGGTAGCATCACACACTCCAATGGTCAGACAGAGAGTGATTATTCCTCTACACGGTCCCATCAAACACTCCCGTGGTCAGACACAGAGTGAATCTCCCTTCGCGCCGTCCCATCACACACTCCCGGGGTCAGACACAGAGTGATTATTCCTCTACAAGGTCCCATTAAACACACCCGGGTTCAGACACAGAGTCATTATTCCTCTACACGGTCACATCAAACTCTCCCGGGGTCAGACACAGAGTGATTATTGATCTACACGGTCCCATCAAACACTCCCGGGGGTCAGACACAGAGCGATTATTCTTCTACACGGTAGCATCACACACTCCAATGGTCAGACAGAGAGTGATTATTCCTCTACACGGTCCCATCAAACACTCCCGTGGTCAGACACAGAGTGAATCTCCCTTCGCGCCGTCCCATCACACACTCCCGGGGTCAGACACAGAGTGATTATTCCTCTACACGGTACCATCTAACAATCCCGGGGTCAGACACAGAGTGATTATTCCTCTACACGGTACCATCTAACAATCCCGGGGTCAGACACAGAGTGATTATTCCTCTACACGGTCCCATC